>NC_069729.1:10545022-10772136 GCF_027358585.1 Pangasianodon hypophthalmus | reverse complement strand
ATTTAGTATCTTTTTTTTAAGTTGAACATGTGAAAAATTCGATTTGTATCCACACTAATTAATAGTTTATATTGGCCAGTTAGAGAAAGCACTTTCTGATGCTCCAGTCGATTTTGAAACTGCCTAAATAGCGTTTTCAGCGTCTAAAGCGCACAATTGTATAAGAAGTCACGTTCTTGTTAGGAAACCATAGTCTTAATGCATATTTGATGAAAAACATTATATTTAATCATCAATCTGTGAGAAATGTCACTGTTATGCACATCAGGCAAGTGCTTATTAGGTGTGTAAGAAAAACCACTTTCCCAAGCTCCAATCGCCTTGAAACTGCCTAAATAGCGTTTTCAGCGTCTTAAGCACAAGTGTTTTAGGAGTCACGTTCTTGTTAGGAAACCAGAGTCTTAATGCATATTTGATGAAAAACATCATATTTAATCATAAAGCTGTAAGAAATGTCATTCTTATGCACATCGTGCAAGTGCTTACTTCGTTTGTTAGAAAAGCCACTTGTAACAAGCTCCAATGGCCTTGAAACCTGCCTAAATAGCCTTTTGAGAGTGTAAAACGCACAAGTGTTTTAGGAGTCACGTTCTTGTTAGGAAACCAGAGTCGAAATGCATATTGATGAAAAACATCATATTTAATCATCAATCTGTGAGAAATGTCATTGTATTCAAATCGTGCAAGTGCTTATTAGGTGTGTAAGAAAAACCACTTTCCCAAGCTCCATTCGCCTTGAAACTGCCTAAATCGCGTTTTCATCGTCTTAAGCACAAGTTTTTTAGTAGCCACGTTCATGTAGGAAACCAGAGTCTTAGTGCATATTTGATGAAAAACAACATATTTAAACATCAATCTTTGAGAAATGTCATTGTTATTCAAATCGTGCAAGTGCTTATTAGGTGTTGTAAGAAAAACTACTTTCTTAAGCTCCAATCGCCTTGAAACTGCCTAAATAGTTTTCAGCGTCTTCAGCACAAGTGTTTTAAGGAGTCACGTTCTGTTAGGAAACCAGAGTTTTAATGCATATTTGATGAAAAACATCATATTTAGTCATAAAGCTGTCAGAAATGTCATTGTTATCAAAAATCGTGCAAGTGCTTATTAGGTGTGTAAGAAAAACTACTTTCTTAAGCTCCAATCGCCTTGAAACTGACTAAAAACGTTTTCAGCGTCTTCAGCACAAGTGTTTTAGGAGTCACGTTCTTGTTAGGAAACCAGAGTTTTAATGCATATTTGATGAAAAACATCTTATTTAGTCATAAAGCTGTCAGAAATGTCATTGTTATGCACATCGTGCAAGTGCTTACTTCGTTTGTTAGAAAAACCACTTTCCCAAGCTCCAATCGCCTTGAAACTGCCTAAATAGGCTTTTCAGAGTGTAAAACGCACAAGTGTTTTAGGAGTCACGTTCTTGTTAGGAATCCAGAGTCTTAATGCATATTTGATGAAAAACATCATATTAAGTCATAAAGTTGTCAGAAATGTCATTGTTATGCACATCGTGTAAGTGCTTATTAGGTGTGTAAGAAAAACCACTTTCCCAAGCTCCAATCGCCTTGAAACTGACTAAATAGTTTTTTCAAAGTGTAAAACGCACAAGTGTTTTAGGAGTCACGTTCTTGTTAGGAAACCAGAGTCTTAATGCAAATTTCATGTGAAATAACTTTATTAAAAAAGAATTTAAATGTTTTCTGACTATTTATATTTTATTACTTAATCGTGCATATTAATATAAGCAATCCTATTTAGTATCTTGTTTTTAAGTTGAACATGTGAAAAATTCGATTTGTATCCACACTAATTAATAGTTTATATTGGCCTGTTAGAGAAAGCACTTTCTGAAGCTCCAGTCGATTTTAAACTGCCTAAATAGCGTTTTCAGCGTCTAAAGCGCACAAGTGTAGTAGTCACGTTCTTGTTAGGAAACCAGAGTCTTAGTGCATATTTGATGAAAAACAACATATTTAATCATCAATCTTTGAGAAATGTCATTGTTATTCAAATCGTGCAAGTGCTTATTAGGTGTGTAAGAAAAACCACTTTCCCAAGCTCCATTCGCCTTGAAACTGCCTAAATAGCGTTTTCATCGTCTTAAGCACAAGTTTTTTAGTAGCCACGTTCTTGTTAGGAAACCAGAGTCTTAGTGCATATTTGATGAAAAACAACATATTTAAACATCAATCTTTGAGAAATGTCATTGTTATTCAAATCGTGCAAGTGCTTATTAGGTGTGTAAGAAAAACTACTTTCTTAAGCTCCAATCGCCTTGAAACTGACTAAAAACGTTTTCAGCGTCTTCAGCACAAGTGTTTTAGGAGTCACGTTCTTGTTAGGAAACCAGAGTCTTAATGCATGTTTGATGAAAAACATCATATTTAGTCATAAAGCTGTCAGAAATGTCATTGTTATGCACATCGTGCAAGTGCTTACTTCGTTTGTTAGAAAAACCACTTTCCCAAGCTCCAATCGCCTTGAAACTGCCTAAATAGGCTTTTCAGAGTGTAAAACGCACAAGTGTTTTAGGAGTCACGTTCTTGTTAGGAATCCAGAATCTTAATGCATATTTCATGATAAATAACTTTATTAAATATGAATTTTAATGTTTTCTGACTATTTATATTTTATTACTTAATCGTGCATATTAATATAAGCAATCCTATTTAGTATCTTTTTTTAAGTTGAACATGTGAAAAATTCGATTTGTATCCACACTAATTAATAGTTTATATTGGTCTGTTAGAGAAAGCACTTTCTCAAGCTCCAGTCGATTTGAAACTGACTAAATAGCGTTTTCAGCGTCTAAAGCGCACAAGTGTATAAGTAGTCACGTTCTTGTTAGGAAACCAGTGTCTTAGTGCATATTTGATGAAAAACATCATATTTAATCATAAATCTGTGCGAAATGTCATTGTTATTCTAATCGTGGAAGTGCTTACTTCGTTTGTTAGAAAAACCACTTTAACAAGCTCCAATCGCCTTGAAACTGCCTAAATAGCCTTTTGAGAGTGTAAAACGCACAAGTGTTTTAGGAGTCACGTTCTTGTTAGGAAACCAGAGTCTTAGTGCATATTTGATGAAAAACATCATATTTAATCATCAATCTGTGAGAAATGTCATTGTTATTCTAATCGTGCAAGTGCTTATTAGGTGTGTAAGAAAAACTACTTTTTCAAGCTCCAATCGCCTTGAAACTGACTAAATAGCGTTTTCAGCGTCTTAAGCACAATTGTTTTAGGAGTCACCTTCTTGTTCGGACATCAGAGTCTTAATGCATATTTCATGTGAAATAACTTTATTAAAAAAGAATTGTAATGTTTTCTGACTTTTTACATTTTATTACTTAATCTTGTATTTTAAAATAAACAATTATATTTAGCATCAATTTTTATGGCAAACGTGAAAAACAACATTTGTATGCAAACTCAAAGAGAGTTTATATTCGTTTGTTATAAAAACCCCTGTCCTAGGCTCCAATCGCCTTCAAACTGCCTAAATAGCGTTTTCAGCGTCTAAAGCGCACAAGTGTTTAAGTAGCCACGTTCTTGTTAGAAAACCAGAGCCTTAATGCATATTTCATGATAAATGACTTGAAACTGCCTAAAAGGTGTTTAGGGCGCCTAAAGCGCACTATAATGTAAGCAAACCCGTGCTTGGGATTAAGCAAGTGTGTTAAATCATATTTCATGAATAACAACGTTTTGAATATGAATTGTCACATTTAATACACTTTTTTATGAAATTATGCATTTTTACATAAAAGAATCACATTTAGTATCATTTATATATCATTATATCACATATCATTTTATCGTAAACATGACAAAGGTCACGTTTGCACATCATGCAAATACTTAGATTCTTTTGTTATAAAAAACACTTTCCCAAGCTCCTATCGTCGCCTTGAAACTGCCTAAATAACGTTTTCAGCGTCTAAAGCTGTATACTAGGACACATGTTCTTGTTAAGAAACTAAAATAATAAAAAATATATGATAAATAATGACATTCTCAACAAAAATTTTAATATTTTAGACGTATTACTAATTATTATAAAATTATACATTTATCTAAGCATATATGTCATTAATATCCATGTGATTATATGATATCGACACACACACATGTTCTGCTAAATGTGTTCTGCGTGAGGTGTAAATTGCAGCTTAATGTCCCTGTCAAAAAATTCAAAGCATAATGAAAACAGGATGTTAAACATTGAGATGATACAAACAGACGCACACACACACACACACACACACACGGGCGCGCGCGCGCAAAGATATACAAGGAGATATATAGAGGCCATTCAAGAAGAAGAAAACAACATCAGACAAGAAAATAATGAACTAGAGGAGATCAACACCACATTGAACGAATTCTTCCAACTTCCACAAACTGCTTCACTGGAAAGGTTTGGACATCTTGATAAAAATGGTCCAGGAAGGGAATTTGTTCCATCATTGTACAGTACCCTAAAATCCTCGAACAGGTGAGGCACCGTGAACAAAAATTTAGCAAGAAAATTCTAGGATAGATATGGCACAGAAACGCCTGAATTACCTTTCAGTTACAGATGCTAAAAAAATTTGAACTGAAAATACTCTGGCATCACCCCATGATTACTGATATGGTTCTTCAAATAGTCTGTTACATCATGATCCGTACACAAGCCTGAACCCCTGTTTATCTGAAGCGATCAACCAGCTGAATGATAGTTTAATTCCGTCACACCAGCTTAGCCATAGTCAAAGTCCAAATTACAATGTAAGAACTACAAAGGCGACTCAACACCACGTATTGCTATGATCAAATCAATCAAAGTCTGTTAAGATTACAGAATAGCCTAAATGAACATTGTCATTCTGTCCAATTATACCCTGATTTAATCGAAGCAGTCAAACAACTGAATGTAAATTTAAGGTCTTCAAACAAGTACAATACTTAAAATAAAAAAATTCCAGCCACAATTCCAGTCAAAACGTTATCAAACACCTCGGCGACTCCACACAACATATTCCATGATCTAAACCAATGTCTGCTGGGGTTACAAAAAAAACCTAAATGAACAAAGGCATTCTATGCAGTTAAATCCTATGCAGTGAATCAGATGAACTAAAAAGTTTGGACTTATCTCCTGAACACAACTTCAATATTGTCTCAACTCCAGAAATCACTCAGCAACTTAAACCATTATCTCCTCAAGATTTGTTTTATGATCTTAATTAAAGTCTTATGAGGTTAAATGACAATCTGGTTAACTTAGTCGAAGCCCCTGACATTATTCCACAAAATTTGGGAAACGGCAATGAGCATTGACCTTCCAATGCCTAACGTTCAAAGGGAAAACATACCATCTCCTAATATCCAAAATGCAGCACGTGGTAATAGATTAAATCCCAATATTAGAATAATTAATAATTAATTGTCAATAACACTGAGGTTAGGCTAAGAGTGACTAACGACAACAGTTTTGCGGAATTTTTAATCTTGTTTTAGAAGATTTTAAACTGTGTGATAGATGTGGCAAATGAAATAATCAGATGTGATACGCTCAATGTGTCATTCAATTAGTCAATGGTGCCATGGAATACCCTTGAAATAGTAACCCAAGTAGTCCGACCATCTCACGGTGGTGCACCTAGGAGGAAAATAGGTACTATATTCAGTTCTGAAGCTGTTCAGAAAAAAAACAACAGACACAACGTGTGTTTTACATTGTGTGTTACCCATCTTTTGAATCCTGAAAAAAAAAAAAGATTTCCAAATTGAACAAATCGCTAAACAAATCAAACATGACGTGGGATTACCTGCAAACACTCCAGTCAACATTGCTGATGTATCGAGATTTGAGAGACATTTGAACTGTAAAATTGTAATTGTATACTGTTCTGCCAACAAAGCTGGATACTCTTTCTTTCAAACCAGCAAGACTCCCCATGAAAAAACAATTTACTTGTTCTTGCATGACAACCACTTTTATGGGGTTAAAAGTATCATTGGTCTTTTAGGATCAAGTTATGTCGTTTCTGTCAGTCAGGGTTTGATGATTCATGGAAACCTTAATGCAAATTTAGCTGTAACGTTTGCCACAATCCTGATTGTCACAAACACCCTAAAAATGTATGTAGGTGCGGAAGGCCGGAGATCATCTAGATCACAATATTGTTTTGACAAGCATAAAGCAGCGCTTCAGTTGAGCAAATGTGAATGTTCTCTGTGTGAATCAGGTTTCTACTGCAGTAAATGAATTGTGTGATACCATAGAACCCTTTTCACTCTAAAAAACACATGTGCTCTAAGGGGAAGTGCAAACTCTTTGGTGAAAACTTCGATATAGATACTGAGACCAGTTGTTTTATACAACTGGTGAAGAAAGAACAAGTGGATGAGAAATATGTATCCTCTAGCTTGTCCAGACTTTTTTTTTTCAAGGCAAGACTAGTACAATAATCAATATGAACATGTTTTTTTTTTTTTTTAAAAAAAAACAAAATAAAAAAAATCACCCTAGAGAAAAATTACAGATCAGCATACTAGCCCATCAAATGTATCCGGGTAACAGCAAGTACTTTTTAGAATGTTTTCAAGATGCCATCGATAGACCTTACAGATACTTGGGTGAAGTGTAATGCCGGTGTTTCTTTTACAGGAGACCTGGATGCTGTTCTCGGCAAATACACTCATGACTTGATCCAAAAACTTAACGGCCTGCACCGCAATGTATCCCTTTCTCTACCTCTCCCCACAGTTTCCACAACACACCCTTACAAGCCTGGGTACAAGGTCCTGGTGAAAAGGCTGAACCCAAGTAAGATTGGTGACGCCTCCTACAGCAACCCTACAACGATCCTGGATGTGACTCGGACAGCGGTTCTGACAGCCTCTCAACCTCAGTGGAAGCAGGCTTGGAAACAGAGCATCTACAATCAAGCAGCCCTCAGGGTGCTCAAACACTAGTGCCTCTACAGTCAAACAGCCCTTAGGGGGCCCACCTGTTTATTATTTTCTTGTTGATTGTTTACATGTACTTGTACCTTTTTTACCAACGTCGTAATTTTTGTGCACCTGGTTTAGCTCTCCTTGTTATCTCTGAATATAGAAGGAATGCTTCCTTAGTTTCAAATAGCCTGTTATCATCATATTTATGCTCAGGAATATAATGAGTTATATGTTGATGTTAAACCAGGACAAATTTGTCCCGTTATTCTTTCCAAGAATAAAAGTGGGCAAATGAAAGGATAAACAGATGTAACCCTAGAGAGGAAAATTACTCACTTCTCATTCACTTTCCCCGCCCAAAATGTAAATAGCTGACCTTGTTTCACCCTATCTTGCAACTGTATAAATAGTCTGGTGTTCTTAATGAAACTGAAGAGCTTGCATAAAAAACCGGCGTCTGTGTGTGTTCTTCCCAGAGCTTTGTATTCAGGTAGCCACGGAGTGGAATAGTTGTATCTCAAATTCCTAACCTGGGTTATTAAGTACCATCTACGTAGAGTGCAATAAATTCTGCACCATAATGTTTAAAATTAAAAGGGTTTTCAGTCTATGATCCATCGAAGGCATCCTTGTCTACCATCCCAAAGATGGTAGCACAGTATGGGTATGTACTGCTTGATCGAGCAATAAGAAAATCCACGAGCATGACATCCACTTGTGAAAAAAGTGATGCCATAGGCTAGTTAATGACCCCCACCTTTGCATGGTTAGCTATGCTAGAACCATCAGAATTCATGATTTTGATTTTGTAATCCTCACCGTTTCCAGCCACAATGAACACCAGGGGCCCGTTGTCCATTAGGGCAGAAAGTGGAGTAATTTCGACATAAGTGTACTTTTCAATACTTGTTTGGATATAAGGTAATGTGAAAATATTCATTTCTGTCTTGGTACATTCCGAGGATAGACTGTGTAACCCTCTGATGCACAAGCTATGCAAACCCCTTCATGGGTCTAAAATGACCTGTATTTATTTCCTGTGTTATTTCATTGTTTCATCTTTTGAAATCAGTTTATTTCAGCATTTAATATTCTGTGAGCTATGAATTCCATGATCCAAGAATATTCATAATATAGTGGTTTGTGTTACTACGTCAAGTTTACACATGTGGGTCAAAAATGACTCATCTATGCAAGCGTGATAAAACAAAAGAATAAAGGCAACATTTTGTTAAAATAATCATTTTAGCAGTTATTTAGACACATTTAACACTTGAAATGTTTATTTGCCACTTTGTCATATATAACATGCACATATCAGTAATAACCAATAACTCTGAAATTGAACTGTAGTGTATCTGTAGTGCCACTGTAGTGTGGTGAATGTGACCTAATAAAAGAAAATAAAACTGACAAAATAAAATCACACAGGTAGAGCACCATGTCAAATTGCCATCTCAGTGCTCACATGCCTCACAAAGAACAACTACATGTTTGTGCTCCTTGCAAACAGGCCTGGTGCACAGGGAACACCAGCTGCTGACTTTTCTGCCTTTGGCAGCTGGGCAGATCCTGCACCTCTTCCTCTTTGATTGGCCCTCCTGTCTGAAGTCCACCTGTGGCCGGGTGGTAGCTGCGTTTTGTTTTTTTAACCCACATCTTCCCATTGCCTCTGTAATATGGTTTTGAAGGTGGGGCGTGCCCTCCAAGTGCCTCTCCATACGTGACATGACCAGCTCCTTGATGAATAGCCATCGTGCATTGGTCACACCACCCATGTAATCAGGGTGTTGTGCAGTGAAGTTGGTGTAGGCATTGAGGGTGGCAACATCCAGCACATTGTACCTTAGCACCATGGGTCGCCTCCGTATTCTCCGCTTACATGAGTAGGTGCGAACCATCTGATCCATTGTGTCCACTCCTCCTTTGGTTCTGTTATAGTACTGGATCATTTCTGGTTTCTTCTTAACACCGTTGTCATCCATTGCTTTGTTACCATGCATTGTGCTCAGGAGGACAACAGACTTTCACTTCTTCGGCACATAGCTTACCATGGTCATGTTGCCATTGAATCCAAATTCTGAGGTATACTTCTTCCTCAGTTTGGATGGCTTCATGACAGGCGGTATGTCCGGCTTGTTCTGGCAAAGGTCCCACACAATGGTCAGGTTCTTCTCAAGAAGCTTCTCAGCCAGAGGGACACTGGTGAAGAAGTTGTCTATTGTGATGTTGCGACCTATGATAAAAAAATAAAAAACGATGGTCAATTTGCTCAATATGGAAATCTCTCAATTCTAACAATAAAATAAACAATGAATAGATGATCTATTGCATTGTTTTGCATCTTGTTTTATTCCATTCTACTCTTCTACTTAGAAATGGTAATTATTCATATTCATTCATTATTCATAATGGTAATTAAAAATAAAATATACACTATAAGAGATTGGAACAATGATCTACGTTTTATCATTTCAAAAGTGTGTTCAATTATGCGTTGTATATTCACCTGTCTGTCTGATTGCACATCTGATTGCACAACGTTGCACAACTGTTGGACAATATTCTCTCCAAGGTTATGCTGAACTTCCTCTCCTGGCTGTCTCCCTGTGTAGACCATTCCATCTATTGCATAAGGGACCCTTGCATCGCACATTCAGATGATTTTTAATCCGTATTTTGCAGGATTGCTGGGCATGTATTGCAAGAGCTTGCACCTGCCCCGGAATGGCACAAGCTCCTCATCAATGGTGACAACCGTGTTACTGGGGATGAACCGTCTTCTGCAGTTGGCCAGGAAATAGTCCCACACATACCTGAATGCTGCCGTGTGATCTGTTTCCAGTCACAAAGCCCTGGTCCTCTTATCATCAAACTGTATGAACCTGCGAATATCCTCAGATCTCCTCAGCCCCATGGTAGCTTTGTACATTCGATTTTGCAGCGGATCCAGAAACAGCTCCCACAAGGCCACATCCCAGCTCTTCTCCACCCCTGCAAGCAGGGTCAAACAAACAAAGGCCATGAATTCCTCTTTGTCAATGCTTCTCCACTCTTTCCCTTTTGCTTCTGCTGCTCTTCTCCCCTCTAAGTTGGTGCATTTCAGAACCTCCTCAATGATGTTGTCACTGATGAACATATCCCAGGCATCTTTTGGTGAAATAGCTGTTGAACCAGGTGCAGGTACTGGGCAGCTCCTCAGGGTGTTGTGGCATCTTGTTCTGCCCTGGGGGGGAATGCTCACTCTGGTAAGATCCCTTTTTACTCAATCTATTGGACTGGGTCTGAGTTTCCTCTTCAGAGGACTCATCAGACAAGTCTTCGATGTCATCAGAGGGGTCTTCTTCATCCAGGAGAGCTGGATTTACCCCCACAACTCCAGATTGTCCCTGTGACACATAGTCTAGGTCATCAGAATCAGATATTTCAGACTCTGAATCAGGACTAAGAATTGCCTCATCTTCCTCATCCTGTTCTTCATGCAGCATTATTAGATATTGCCACTATCAGACAGCAACCTTGTATGTCCAAAACTACTACTTTTCAGGAAAACTGACAGACGTATAGGGTGACCGGTAACATTGGATTATGACAAAAAATAAAAATCACGAAATATAATAAGACTTACATGTATCTAATTTACAAAAGCAGCTGTGTTGAGTAGTGAAAATGTGTGGAATGTTAATAGTTTTCTGCAGTAAATATGTTCCTACTTGCAAAAATCTGCAAATATAGAGGTTTCCTATATGGGTCATTTTTGACCCATATGTGTAAAATTGATGTAGAAGTACAAAAACTGTGTTTGTTTATAAAGTAAGAAAGGTAAAATAGACATGATGATTTGTAGAAACCAAAAACAAGATATTTAATGAGTACCTGGAATAACAAATGATAAAATACATTACTTTCAAAGATTCAGCAAAGAAACACTCAGCCATGATTGAAATCACATAGGGAATGAATATGGGTCATTTTAGACCCATGTCGTGTATTAGAAGGGTAGCGATACAAAAACGATTTTTATTCAAAATGTAAGAAAGGAAAAGTTAAAATAAGTTTTTGGGTTGATCAAAAACAAGTTCATTGAGGAATACCAGGAATACTGAATGATGAAATTAATTTCTTGCCTCTCTGCTTGGTCTTTTTTCACACTGGTCTTGATTTTAGTTACTTTAGGTCTTTTATTCGGAATCGTGTGCCAATGCCCACGGGATCCTTTAGATTTTTTTATGCGCAATCAATGCAATACCTGATCCGTCTTGATTCTGAGTTTGTGTCTTGCTCATAATGTTGCTCACTACATCGCTTAAAATACCTTTGGCCACTGTGTTTAAATGAAGTTTTGTGATAGCAAATCCCCTTTTGAGGAACGAAACTGCCATTCCATAAAGACCCTTGAAGAGACCTCCTAAACCTGACCCATACATGGTGGGGGCGCTGTGAAAACCTGGAAGGCCATTTCCAGACTGATGGACATAATAATCCACTTGGACACTGGATGCAGCATACACCCTATCATTTTTACAGACGGAACAAATGTTTAGTGGGTCTAAAGTGTAGTTAAGCCATAAATTTCCTGTAATTAAAAGGTATATGCCTGTTCTGATCCGATTTGACTTCGATTACTATTTCGGTAATGTGGTTCTTGGTGAGAAGTACCTAATGTGGCTTAACATAAATAATAGTTACGACTTTTTTTTCACTCATTATATGTAATGATCTCAGTAATGGAGCAAAGCTGTCACCAAGTCTTTAATGCTGTCTGTATATACACACGTTGTATAAAAGTCTGCATGAATATCAGCGGGTTGAGGTGCTTCTTGTTCTTGGGATGTTAACAGAGCGCTGAGATATATGCAAAATTTCCAATAGCTTTGAACGTTTAAGTTTTTTGGGACACCATATGTATTTTATTTTTGATAGGGTTATAGGTGATCTCCATTTCGATATCCATTTTTTCATTATTTTCTTGATTTCACTAACCAGTGAAATCCACTTTTAAAATATCCTTGTGTGATTTGCAAGTAATTGTTTTGTACTTTATTTCCATCCCTCAAAGTAACTTTACATAGTGCATATTGTTTATAAAAATGTATAAAAAAATGTTCTTTATAAAAACCTTGTGTCTTTTACACTTGCAGATACTGGTGTATGTAGACTGTACGCATCCTGCCCTGTTAACCAGTTTTTTTTATTTCAGCTTCATTAACTCTTTTACCTATTTTCTCAACAATAGCTCTTTGCAAACTCTCAGCACCACCACGACCCTGGGTTTGACTGAGTATAATATATATTCTTCATCAATCATTCAGTCATTTTGGAGTATCAGAAAAATAATGAGGCATAGATTAAGCATTTCATCACAGAAAACTTATGACGTGAATTTTTATGCATTAAATAAAGATTTTAGTGACATCATTTTCCCTTCTAAGCAATTTTAAAACACATATTGGTTACATATTTTAAAACGCATAATACATGAGTAGTTTTGCATTCAAAAAGAAAACATGAAAGATAAAAATTGTCGTGAATAAGTGTGCAAAGAATACATGGTATGAACATCGAACAAAGAATCCCAGTTTTTAGTACAATCTCCCACGTTTTTCATAAATATTTCTAGTCGATAAACAACTGGACGATTATTAGTAAAATAATAATCCTTGGCTCTCAGTTCAACAATTTTTTTGGAGAGCAGAGGTGAACTCAGTCTTCAGGCCTTTCTCAAAGTCTGAATGGACATGGCGTATTTTGAAGTATCCCATGTATGTGGCTGGTCGGGGGCTCCAGAGATGAGTGAAAGGTCCAATAGTCCACAACTTCTTCATACACCTGGTCACTACACATTTCTTTTGTTTTCTCTTTGATCTCATTCAGAACATTCTGATGTGAGGCTCATTTTGCCAATCGCAGATGACGGCTTCAGCGTTTGAATTTTTTGACTTTTTCCCAGGGATGGGTGTGTTTGGTACCAAACAATCTCAGACCTCTAACCAACGTGTACTTCAATCACAGTTTAAACAGCTTTTTCACCAAGCTGTAGGCGTTCATGTACAGATACTACAAATCAGGATCGAACAAACACGTGCGTTGTCAGAAGGCTTTTGACTAAATATATCTTGAAAAACGTGTGGTTTCTCCTCAGTCTTGAAAGAGTAGTAAAATGATGGCCTCAGAAGAGATCATCTTAGTCTTACTTTTATTTCTGCTGTTTCTTTGTTTCTTCCCAGTTTAAAGATTTGTTTAAAGTAGCATGGTAGATCGCGCCAGCTGTTTAGTAGCTCACTTTGCAGTTCTCTTTGACATCAGATGCACAGTTACCAGTAAGAGTTTGCAGAACAGTGCAGTGAAACCTGGTTCTTGGAGAAATTTGTTGCTCTGATGGTCCTGGTGAAAAGAAATCTATTCTGATAATGTCGTCAAAGTCCTTACACTATTTACGGAACTGTTTACAGACACAATCATCAAAAATTACGGTCTGGATGTGACCCGGTAGCTTCAAATTGCAAAGCACAACGACACCTTTTACTGTATTTAAAAAAAAAACCCATTTGACAATAAATATTGAAATATTGAATTCAATATTGAATCTTTTCAAATCTTCCCAAAGTAGATTTAACTTGCATCGGAATAAGCGGCCGTAGTTGAACACTCAAAGAATCAATGTTATTCTACATCCAAGGAGGTAAAGGTTTGAAGGGAAAATGTGGAGGAAGCGTGTGGATTAAATTACTTTATTCTGATTGGTCAGGGTGTATTTTGTCTCTCTCACTCTCTCTCTGTGTGTGTTGGTGTGATTGAAATTCATTATACACTTATGTTTTTAACGTGTGTGTGTGTTTGTGTGTGTGTTTGGGTGTGTTAATATCATCATAATATCGATATCATCAAATGCTTTTCACATCCGAGGTTCAAACACATTTAGCTTTTCAACAGAATCATATCATCATTAACCATTGACATTTTAACACGGTTTAACAGTTTAACAGTTAAACTGAAATTTACATCTCATGCAGAACACATTCATTACAGAGAGAACATCTGTGTGTGTCGATATCATATCATCACACGCATATCATTTTACATATATGCTTTTAAGATCCGAGGTTCAAACCGCACTTAGATTTTCAACGGAAAAATATATATCATACACATTCACATAACATTGATTCATATATATATATATATATATATATATATATATATATATATATATATATATATATATATATATATATATATATACAAAGAGAGAGAAACAAAGGTTATGATAAAACCTTTTTATAATAATTTATATAATTATATTAAATGACTGATGACAGATGTTAACAAGTGTGTATATACATATGAATTTTCATATTTTTGACTTTTTACACTTTATTATGAAATTATGCATTTTAATATAAAAATAATATTTAGCATCATTTTTGATCATAAACATGTGAAAATGTCATTTAAAGGCCCGTACATTTTTGTGTTTGTTATAAAAAAATCGCTTGTTCAAGCTCTTACCACCTTGAAACTACCTAACGAGAGTTTTTAGCGCCTAAAGCGTATAACTCTGTTAGTACTCTCGTCTTTGGTATTAACCGAGGGTGTTAAGGCATATTTGATGAATAAGACTTAATTAACAGGAATTTGTTTGCCTTTTGTTTATGACTTTTTTTTTACACTTTATATATTATATATTATTATATAATATTTTTAGTATAATTGTTTCTCAAAATTGACGAACATGTGAAAAAAGTCATTTATATGTGGCTCATGGAAGTACATATTTGCGTTTGTTAGAGAACATATTTGCGTTTCGTAGAGGAGCCTAGGCTCCTGAAACTTTAAATAGCGTTAAATAGCGCTTTATGAGCCTAAAGCGAACACTTGTGTAAGCACACACTTGTGTTAAGACACACACGTGTGTCTTTGGTATTTTTGACCTTTTAACCCTTTATGATTAAATTATGCCTTTTAATATACACAATATACACCTAACGCGCCCAACTGTGTAAGCTAAACCGTGCTTTGGATTAAGCAAGTGTGTTTAAGCATATATTATGAATAATAACTTTTTAAACATAAATTTTCATAATTTTCAATTTTTATACACTTCATAAGGAAATTATGCATTTTTATATTAAACAATCATTTTAGTATCATTTATTAATCGTAAATATGTGAAACAGGTGATTTATCGTAAACACGTCAAAAAGGTGATTTATTATGCACATGCAAGTGCTTATATTCGCTTGATAGAACAACCACTTTCCTAAGCTCCTATCGCCTTGAAAATGCCTAAATAGCGTTTTCAGCGTCTAAAGTGCACAAGTGTTTTAGGAAACACATTATTAGGAAACCAGAGTGTTAATGCATATTGTATAATAAACGACTTTCTAAGCACGAATTTTAATATTTTCTGACTTTTTACACTTTATTACTTAATCATGCATTCTGATATAAACAAGTGTATTTAGTATCATTTTAAATTGTAATCATGTGAAAAATGCCATTTATATGCACACTATGAAAGAGTTTATATTCCTTTGTTAAGAAAAGCACTTTCCCAAGCTCCAATCACCTTGAAACTGCCTAAATAGTGTTTTCAGCGGGATTTCATCTCTGACCTGAATGTATGTTTGTTTTTAGACAAAGCATTAATTATTGGAGACTTTAATATTCATTTTGATAATCCAGAAGACCCTCTGAGAACAGCGATTGTGAGTAGGGGTTAATCAGAATGTAATAGGACCCACTCATAGTGGTGGTCACACTCTTGATTTAATACTAACATTCGGATTAAATATAGAAAATATAGTCACATTTCCACAGTCTGAAGCTATCTCAGATCATTATCTCATCTCATTTAAAATATGTCTTAATCATAATATATGGACCTTGCCATGCTACCGGGTCTTTGTTAACTGCGTCTATGTTAACTACGCATTTTTATATAATGATATTTATGATCAATTTTTTTTATTGTAAACGCGTCAAAAAGGTGATATATTATGCACAATCATTCGTTTGCTTGAAAAAACACTTTCCCAAGCTCCTATCGCCTTGAAGTTTCAAGGTTTTTTTTTTTTTTTTTGCCTAAATAGCGTTTTCAGCGTCTAAGGCGCACAAGATGTTTTAGCACTTGTTGTTAGTGTTAATTCATATTTCATGAAAAGAGACTTTCTAAACATGAATTTTAATATTTTCTTACTATTTACATTTTATTACTTAAATAAAAGTAAATGCATATTAAACTACAAATTTAAATATAAATAAGTATAAATGTATGAATATATATATTTTAGTATAAGCAATGGCCTTTAGTATCATTTTTTTTATTGTAAACATTTTAAAAGGTGGTTTAATATTCATATCATGCAAGTGTTTATATTTGTTTGCTTGAAAAACGACTTTCCCAAGCACCTATCGCCTTGAAACTGCCTAAATAGCCTTTTCAGCGTCTAAAGTACACAACTGTTTTAGCACACACGTTCTTGTTAGGAAACCAGTGTGTTAATCTACATTTCATGAAAAGAGACTTTCTAAACATGAATTTTAATTCTTCTTACTTTTTACCCTATATTATTCAATTATCCATTTTAATATATACAATCATACTTTATTATGAATATGTGAGAAATGTCATGGATATGCACATCATGCAAGTGCTTACATTCGTTTGTTAGAAAAACCACTTTCCAAAGCTCCTGTCACCATGAAACCGACTAAATAGCGTTTTCAGCGTCTAAAGCGCACAAGTGTTTTAGGACCCACGTACTTGTTAGGAAACCAGATCGTTAATGCATATTTCATGAAAAATGACTTTCTAAACATGAATTTTAATATTTTCAGAATATTTGCATTTTATTTCTTAATCATGCATTTTAACATAAACAATTATATTTTGTATCAATTTTTATTGTAAACAAGTGATAAATGCCATTTATATGCACACCACGAAAGAGTTTATATTCGTTTGTTAGAAAATCTCCTTTCCCAAGCTCCAATCGCCTTGAAACTGCCTAAATAGCGTTTTCAGCGCCTTAAGCATAAGTGTTTTAGTAGCCACGTTCTTGTTAGGAAACCAGAGTCTTAATACATATTTCATGAAGAAATATCATATTTTATCATTAATATTTGAGAAATATCATTGTTATGCACATCGTTCAAGTGTTTGCATTCGTTTGTTAGAAACTTTCCCAAGCTCGAATCGCCTTGAAACTGACTAAATAGCGTTTTCAGCGTCTAAAGCGCACAAGTGTTTTAGGAACCACGTTCTTGTTAGGAAACCATAGCCTTAGCGCACAAGTGATTTTTGGAGCCAAGTTCCTGTTAGGAAAACAGATTCTTAATGCATATATCATGAAAGACATCATATTTTATCATAAATTTTTGAGAAATGTCATTGTCATGGACATCGTGCAAGTGCTTACATTGGTTTGTTAGAAAAACTACTTTCCCAAGCTCCAATCGTCTTGAAACTACAAGTCTTTTTTATAGCCACGTTCCTGTGAGGAAACCAGAGTCTTAATGCATATTTTATGAATAAAGGCTTTTTTTACATGAATTTTCACGTTCACTTTTTGCACTTTATTATGCATTTTAATATAAACAGTCAATATCACTATCATATTTTATCATAAACCTGGGAGAAATGTCAATGTTATTCACATTGTGCAAGTGCTTACATTCGTTTGTTACAAGTCACAAGTGTTTTAGGACCCACGTACTTGTTAGGAAACCAGAGTCTTAATGCATATTTCATGATAAATGACTTTATTAAACATGAATTTTAATATTTTCTGACCGTTTACATTTTATTACTTAATCATGCATTTTAATATAAACAATCATATTTAGTATCAATTTTTATGGTAAACATGTGAAAAATGCCATTAGAGTCATAAAGAGTTTATATTCGTTTGTTAGAAAAACCACTTTCCCAAGCTGCAATCGCCTTGAAACTAAATAGCGTTTGCAGCGTCTAAAGCACAAGTGTTTTAGGACCCAAGTTCTTGTTAGGAAACCAGAGTCTTAATGTATATTTCATGAAAAACATCATATTTAATCATCAATCTGTGAGAAATGTCATTGATATGCACATCGTGCAAGTGCTTACTTCGTTTGTTAGAAAAACCACTTTCCCAAGCTCCAATCGCCTTGAAACTGCCTAAATAGCGTTTTCAGCGTCTAAAGCGGAAAACTAGGACACATGTTCTTGTTAGGAAACCAGAATAATAAAGCATATATGATAAATAATGACATTCTCAACATAAATTTTAATATTTTTGACGTATTACAAATGATTATAAAATTATACATTTAGCATCTTTTCTTTCTTTTTTTTTATCAAAGACGTCAAATGTTATTTATATGCACTAATTGCAAGTGCTGATTTTAGTTTTCCAAATTCCTATGTCCTTGCAACTGTCTGAAAAATAATAAAAAATCTATTTAATTGCGCCTACAGCGCCCAATTCTGTTAACAGACACGCCCTTGTTAGGAAACAAGAGTTGTAAAGCGCATTTGATTCATAATGACTTTCTAAACATGAATTATAATATTTTCCACTTCATTATTAAATTACGAATTTTATATAAAGAATCATATTCACAGTATATTTTTTTAATCATAAACACAAAAAGCATATATGTCATTAATATCCGTGTGATATGATATCGACACTCACACAGGCACACACACACACACACACACAACACAACACAAATGTTCTGCTAAATGTAAAATGCAGTTTAATGTCACTGTCAAAAAATTCAAAGCATAATGAAAACAGGATGTTAAAAGCATATATGACAATGAGATGATACACACACACACACACACACACACACACGGGCGCGCGCTCGCAAAGATATACAAGGAGATATATGCGCCCCCCCCATCCCACCCAGAGAGACGCATATACACACACGTAATGCACGCACATACACACACACACACACACACACACACATCATTCACACACATGTAACTCCTATCCATCTTCCGAAATCCAGCAAAAGTTAAAGAACTTCCAAGCTCTCCTTCAAAAAAGAGCCCATGGACTTCTCAACAGGTAAGAAGTTGTATTTTTAAAATGTTTAAAATCATTCAATTTTAATTGCATTAGAATGTTTGTCATTTTAGATTTTGATATTAACCTATAGAATATTTTAACATATGAAATATTCAGAACGTTTCCAATTTCAACAGAGATGTTCCGTCTTATCCGGTCATTTATGTATTCTGGTATAGGTCTATAGTTAAAAGGTTAATTTTCAATACATTTTTATTACAGAGCAAGACCAAACTAAGCCCATCTGATTCTATTGCCTAGGAAATTGTAAAAAACGAACGCAAGCCTACTTGGTAATTTCAATTTGTTTCTTAAAACACTGTAGTGCGCTAAAAGGTAACTTGTAAGTTAATAAAAGAATTTTTTTGTTTGTTTGTTTACGGATTATTTTAGACTGCGACGTCGTGATTATTTCTGACCACGAGTTTCCTGAAACGTCCACGCAAGGCCATTTGAATCCAAGATCATGGGAACATAACCAATCTATCAAAAGACCAGCCTAGAACATTCTTGCAAACTATATGTATGTCACAACATAAAAGTATGAATATTTCATACTGTAAAGTCTTTCATTTAACATATACATTTATATTTTGTTTGAATCAAATTCAGTTGACTATCAGTGACGGTGATTCAAGTGCTTCAGGTGAAATGATATTATGTATATTTTGCCTTCATATTTTCTGTGGTATCTCTTCCCGTTTAGATGTGAGTGATGCCAAAGAAGAACAAGCAGAGGCCATTCAAGAAGAAGAAAATAACATCAGACAAGACAATAATGAACTAGAGGAGATAAACACCACATTGAACGAATTCTTCCAACTTCCAAAGACTGCTTCACTGGAAAGGTTTGGACATCTTGATAATACATTGAAAAATGGTCCGGGTAGGGAATTTGTTCCATCATTGTACAGTACCCTAAAATCCTTGAACAGGTGTGGCACAGTGAACAAAAATTTAGCAAGAAAATTCTAGGATAGATATGGCACAGAAATGCCTGAATTACAGTTACAGATGCTAAAAAAATTTGAACTGAAAATACTCTGGCATCACCCCATGATTACTGCTATGGTTCTTCAAATAGTCTGTTACATCATGATCCATACACAAGCCTGAACCCCTATTTATCTGATGCGATCAACCAGTTGAATGACAGTTTAATTCCGTCACACCAGCTTGTTAGTCAGAGCCATAGTCAAAGTCCAAATTAAAATGTAAGAACTACAAAGGCGACTCAACACCACGTATTACTATGATCAAATCAATCAAAGTCTGTTAAGATTAGCCTAAATGAACATTATCATTCTGTACAATTATACCCTGATTTAATCGAAGCAGTCAAACAATTGAATGTAAATTTAAGGTCTTCAGACAAGTACAATACTTAAAATAAAAAAATTCCAGCCAAAATTCCAGTCAAAACGTATCAAACACCTCGGTGACTCCACACAACATATTCCATGATCAAATCAATGTCTGCTGGGGTTACAAAATAACCTAAATGAAAAAAGGCATTCTATGCAGTTAAATCCTGTCTTAATAGATGCAGTCTATTGAGGTTAAATGATAGTCTGGTTAACTTAGTCGAACCCCCTGACATTATTCCACAAAATTTGGGAAACGGTAATGAGCATTGACCTTCCAATGCCTAACGTTCAAAGGGAAAACATACCATCTCCTAATATCCAAAATGCAGCACGTGGTAATAGATTAGATCCTAATATTAGAATAATTAATTGTCAAAGGTTCAATAACACTGAGGTTAGGATAAGAGTGACTTTTTCCATGACCGCTAACGACAACAGTTTTGCGGAATTTTATAATCTTGTTTTAGAAGATTTTAAACTGTGTGATAGATGTGGCAAATGAAATAATTGCACCAAAGGATGTTGTCACGGCTGAAATCAGATGTGATATGCTCAATGTGTCATTGCACATTTAATTAGTAAGTGGTGCCATGGAATTGCAATCTTTTCTGACCATCCTGGAAAATGCCATTCAGAGTGAAGATGAAATTTTTATGGACTATACCCTGGAAATAGTAACCCAAATAGTCCGACCATCTCATGGTGGTGCACCTAGAAGGAAAATAGGTACTATATTCAGTTCTGAAGCTGTTCAGAAAAAAAAACAGCCATGTATACCTCTTTCACAACAGAGACAACGTGTGTTTTACATTGTGTGTTACCCAACTTTTGAATCCTGAAAAAAAAAACGATTTCCAAATTGAACAAATCGCTAAACAAAATCTAACATGACGTGGGATTACCTGCAAACACTCCAGTCAACATTGCTGATGTATCGAGATTTGAGAGACATTTGAACTGTAAAATTGTAATTGTATACTGTTCTGCCAACAAAGCTGGATACACTTTCTTTCAAACCAGCAAGACTCCCCATGAAAAACAATTTACTTGTTCTTGCATGACAACCACTTTTATGGGGTTAAAAGTATCACTGGTCTTTTAGGATCAAGTTATGTCGTTTCTGTCAGTCAGGGTTTGATGATTCATGGAAACCTTAATGCAAATTTAGCTGTAACGTTTGCCGGTGTTTCTTTTACAGGAGACCTGGATGCTGTTCTCGGCAAATACACTCATGACTTGATCCAAAAACTTAACGGCCTGCACCGCAATGTATCCCTTTCTCTACCTCTCCCCACAGTTTCCACAACACACCCTTACAAGCCTGGGTACAAGGTCCTGGTGAAAAGGCTGAACCCAAGTAAGATTGGTGACGCCTCCTACAGCAACCCTACAGCGATCCTGGATGTGACTCGGACAGCCTCTCAACCTCAGTGGATCCACCCAAGCAGGCTAGGAAACAGTGCCTCTACAATCAAGCAGCCCTCAGGGGGCCCAAACACTAGTGCCTCTACAGTCAAGCAGCCCTTAGGGGGCCCACCTGTTTATTATTTTCTTGTTGATTGTTTACATGTACTTGTACCTTTTTTACCAACATCGTAATTTTTCGTACACCTGGTTTAGCTCTCCTTGTTACCTTAGTTTCAAATAGCCTGTTATCATCATATTTATGCTCAGGAATATAATGAGTTATATGTTGACGTTAAACCAGGATAAATTTGTCCCGTTATTCTTTCAAAGAATAAAAGTGGGCAAATGAAAGGATAAACAGATGTAACCCTAGAGAGGAAAATTACTCACTCCTCATTGACTTCCCCCCGCCCAAAATGTAAATAGCTGACTTTGTATCTCCCTATCTTGCACCTGTATAAATATTCTAGTGTTCTTTATTAAACTGAAGAGCTTGCAAAAAAACCCTGCGTCTGTGTGCGTTCTTCCCGGAGCTTTGTATTCAGGTAGCCACGGAATTGAATAGTTGTATTTCAAATTCCTAACCTGGGTTATTAAGTACTATCTACGTAGAGTGCAATAAACTCTGCACCATAATGTTTAAAATTAAAAGGGTTTTCATTCTATGATCCATCGAAGGCATCCTTGTCTGTGGTAGCACAGTATGGGTATGAACTGCTTGATCGAGCAATAAGACAATCTACGAGCATGACATCCACTTGTGAAAAAAGTGATGCCATAGGCTAGTTAATGACCCCCACCTTTGCATGGTTAGCTATGTTAGAACCATCAGAATTCATGATTTTGATTTTGTAATCCTCACCGTTTCCAGCCACAAAGAACACCAGGGGCCCATTGTCCATTAGGGCAGAAAGTGGAGTAATTTCGACATAAGTGTACTTTTCAATACTTGTTTGGATGTAAGGTAATGTGAAAATATTCATTTCTGTCTTGGTACATTCCGAGGATAGACTGTGTAACCCTCTGATGCACGAGCTATGCAAACCCCTTCTAATGCACAACATGGGTCTAAAATGACCTGTATTAATTTCCTGTGTTATTTCATGCATGGCTGGGTGTTTTTTTGTTTCATCTTTTGAAATCAGTTTATTTCAGCATTTAATATTCCATGAGCTATGAATTCCATGATCCAAGAATATTCATAATATAGTGGTTTGTGTTAACTACGTCAAGTTTACACACGTGGGTCAAAAATGACTCATCTATGCAAGTGGTTTTGAAGGTGGGGCGTGCCCTCCAAGTGCCTCTCCATACGTGACATGACCAGCTCCTTGATGAATAGCCGTCGTGCATTGGTCACACCACCCATGTAATCAGGGTGTTGTGCAGTGAAGTTGGTGTAGGCATTGAGGGTGGCAACATCCAGCACATTGTACCTTAGCACCATGGGTCGCCTCCGTGTTCTCCGCTTACATGAGTAGGTGCGAACCATCTGATCCATTGTGTCCATTCCTCCTTTGGTTCTGTTATAGTACTGGATCATTTCTGGTTTTTTCTTAACACTGTTGTCATCCATTGCTTTGTTACCATGCATTGTGCTCAGGAGGACAACAGACTTTCACTTCTTCGGCACATAGCTTACCATGGTCATGTTGCCATTGAATCCAAATTCTGAGGTATACGTCTTCCTCAGTTTGGATGGCTTCATGACAGGCGGTATGTCCGGCTTGTTCTGGCAAAGGTCCCACACAATGGTCAGGTTCTTCTCAAGAAGCTTCTCAGCCAGAGGGACACTGGTGAAGAAGTTGTCTATTGTGATGTTGCGACCTATGATAAAAAAAAAAAAAACGATGGTCAATTTCCTCAATATGGAAATCTCTCAATTCTAACAATAAAATAAACAATGAATAGATGATCTATTGCATGGTTTTGCATCTTGTTTTATTCCATTCTACTCTTCTACTTGTATATTCACCTGTCTGTCTGATTACGTTGCACAACCATTCCATCTACTGCATAAGGGACCCTTGCATCGCACATCTAGAAGATTTTAATCCGTATTTTGCAGGCTTGCTGTCATCAGAGGGGTCTTCTTCATCCAGGAGAGCTGGATTTACCCCCACAACTCCAGATTGTCTCTGTGACACATAGTCTAGGTCATCAGCGTCAGATATTTCAGACTCTGAATCAGGACTAAGAATTGCCTCATCTTCCTCATCCTGTTCTTCATGCAGCATTATTATATATTGCCACTATCAGACAGCAACCTTATATATCCAACACTATTACTTTTCAGGAACACTGACAGACGTATAGGGTGATGGGTAACATTGGTTTATGACAAAAAATAAAAATCACGAAATATAATGAGACTTAACATGTATCTAATTTACAAAAGCAGCTGTGTTGAGTAGTGAAAATGTGTGGAATGTGAATAGTTTTCTGCAGTACATATGTTCCTACTTGCGAAAATCTGAAAATATCAAAGTTTCCTATATGGGTCATTTTTGACCCATATGTGTAAAATTGATGTAGAAATACAAAAACTGTGTTTGTTTATAAAGTAAGAAAGGAAAAATAGACATAATGATTTGTAGAAACCAAAAACAAGATATTTAATGAATACCTGGAATAACAAATGATAAAATACATTACTTTCAAAGATTCAGCAAAGAAACACTCAGCCATGATTGAAATAACATAGGGAATGAATATAGATCATTTTAGACCCATGTCGTGTATTAGAAGGTTAGTGATACAAAAACGATTTTTATTCAAAAAGTAAGAAAGGAAAAGTTAAAATAAGTTTTTGGGTTGATCAAAAACAAGTTCATTGAGGAATATCAGGAATACTGAATGATGAAATTAATTTCTTGCCAAGAAACTAAAAACTCAGTTGGCTCACTTTAGATCCATGTTGTGCATCAAAGGGATAAGAAAGTCATGAAGTTAGAAAATGTTCAGATGCTTTCCTTTGTGAGAGATAAAAGGATGCTTGTTGCCTCTCTGCTTGGTCTTTTTTCACACTGGTCTTGATTTTAGTTACTTTAAGAGTAAGAGTAAGATATTCCTTTATTTGTCCCGCAGTGGGGAGTCGTGTGCCGACGCGCACGGGATCCTTTAGATTTTTTATGCGCAATCAATGCAAGACCTGAAAATACCTTTGGAAACTGTGTTTAAATGAAGTTTTGTGATAGCAAATCCCCTTTTGAGGAACGGAACTGCTATTCTATAAAGACCCTTGAACAGACCTCCTAGACCTGACCCATACATGGTAGGGGTGCTGTGAAAACCTGGAAGGCCATTTCCAGCCTGATGGACATAATAATCCACTTGGACAGTGTTTTCACTCTTATATGTACTGATTTATGTACTGATACGTAATGGAGCAAAGCTGTCACCAAGTCGTTAATACTGTCTGTATATACACATGTTGTATAAAAGTCTGCATGAATATCAGCGGGTTGAGGTGCTTCTTGTTCTTGGGATGTTAACAGACCTCTGGGATTCATACTGAGCATATATGCGAAATTTCCAATAGCTTTGAATGTGTAAGTTTTTTGGGACACCATACGTATTTTATTTTTCATAGGGTTATAGGTGATCTCCATTTCGATATCCATTTTTTCATTATTTTCTTGATTTCACTAACCAGTGAAATCCACTTTTAAAATATCCTTGTGTGATTTGCAAGTAATTGTTTTGTACTTTATCTCCATCCCTCAAAGTAACTTTAGATAGTGCATATTGAACATATTGTTTATCAATGTTCTTTATAAAAACCTTGTGTCCGCATCCTGCTCTGTTAACCTTTTTTTTTTTATTTCAGCATTTTAACTCTTTTACCTATCTTCTCAACAATAGCTCTTTGCAAACACTCAACACCACGCTGGGTCTGACTGAGTATAATATATATTCTTCATCAATCATTCAGTCATTTTGGAGTATCAGAAAAATAATGATGTATAAATTAAGCATTTCATCACAGAAAATTTCTTATGACGTGAATTTTTATGCATTAAATAAAGATTTTAGTGACATCATTTTCCCTTCTAAGCAATTTTAAAACACATATTGGTTACATATTTTAAAACGCATAATACATGAGTAGTTTTGCATTCAAAAAGAAAACATGAAAGATAAAAATTGTTGTGAATAAGTGTGCAAAGGATACATGGTATGTACATAGAACAAAACAACAAATAAAACAACGTATTTAGTACAAGCTCCCACGTTTTTCATAAACATTTCTAGTCGATAAACAACTGGACGATTATTAGTAAAAATATTTTGGTCCTTGACTCTCAGTTCAACAATTTTTTGGAGAGCAGAGGTGAACTCAGTCTTCAGGCTGCTTTTAACGTTGCCTCTCATCCAAGGTTCAAACCGCATATAGATTTTCAAAAGAAAAATATATATCATTCACATACACATAACATTATGTATATATATATACATACACAAAGAGAGAGAGACAAAGGTTATAAAATAATCTATACACTATATATTTATATAATTATATTATATATAGCATAAATGACTGATGACAGATGTTGACAAGTGTGTATATATATGAATTTTCATATTTTTGACTTTTTACACTTTATTATGAAATGATGCATTTTAATATAAAAAATCATGTGTAGTATCATTTGTTTAATCATAAACATGTGGAAAATGTCATATAAAGGCCCGTGCATTTTTGTGTTTGTTATAAAAATCACTTGTCCAAGCTCTTACCACCTTGAAACTGCCTAATGAGAGTTTTTAGCACCTAAAGCGCATAACTCTGTTAGCACTCTCATCTTTCATCAAATTATGAATTTTTATATATATATATATATATATATATATATATATATATATATATATATATATATATATATATAATATTTTTAGTATAATTCTTTATCAAAATTGATGAACATGTGAAAAAAGTCATTTATATGTGGCTCATGGAAGTACATATTTGCGTTTGTTAGAGAAACGACTTGCCTAGGCTCCTGAAACTTTAAATAGCGTTAAATAGCACTTTATGGGCCTAAAGCGAACACTTGTGTAAGCACACACTTGTGTTAAGACAAACACGTGTGTCTTTGGTATTTTTGACCTTTTAACCCTTTACGATTAAATTAAAATTGCCTTTTAATATACACAGTCATATTTAGTATCATGTGTTATCAGGTACATTAACATATGAAAAATGTTATTTATATGTGCTTCATGCAAGTACCTTACGTTCGTTTGTGAGAAAAAACACTTTCCAAAGCTCCTTTCGCCTTTAAACCGTCTAAAAAGCGTTATCAGGGCCTAACGCGCCCAATTGTGTAAGCTAAACCGTGCTTTGGATTAAGCAAGTGTGTTTAAGCATATATTATGAATAATAACTTTTTAAACATACATTTTCATAATTTTCAATTTTTATACAATTTATAAAGAAATTATGCATTTTTATATTAAACAATCATATTTAGTATCATTTTTTATCATAAATATGTGAAACAGGTGATTTATCGTAAACACGTCAAAAAGGTGATTTATTATGGACAATCATGCAAGTGCTTATTTATTCGCTTGATAGAAAAATCACTTTCCCAAGCTCCTATCGCCTTGGATCTACCTAAATAGCCTTCTCAGCGTCTAAAGTGCACAACTGTTTTACGACATACGTCCTTGTTAGGAAACCAGAGTGTTAATTCATATTTCATGAAACATGACCTTTAATATTTTCTGACAATTTACAATTTATTACTACTTGTGCATTTTAATATTAACAATCATATTTAGTATCATTTTTTTAATCTTAAACATTTGACAAATGTCATTCATACGCGTATCATAAAAGAGCTCAAGTTTGTCTTTTAGACATGTAGCAATGAAACTCTCTAAATAGCGTTTTCAGTGCCTAAAGAGGCCAGCTGTTTAAGCTAACCCGAGTTTTGGATTAAGCAAGTGTATTAAAGCATATTTCATGAATAAAATCTTTTTAAAAATGAATTTTCGTATTTTTCACTGTTTATGCACTTTATTACAAATTAAGCATTTTTATATTAAACATTCATATTTAGTATCATTTTTTATCGTAAAGATGTGAAACAGGTGATTTATAAGCACATCAAGCAAGTGCTTATATTCGCTTGATAGAACAATCACTTTCCTAAGCTCCAATCGCCTTGAAATTGCCTAAATAGCGTTTTCAGCGTCTAAAGCGCACAACTGATCTAGCACACACGTCCTTGTTAGGAAAATCAGAGCATTAATGCACATTACATGAAAAATGACTTTCTAAACATGAATTTTAATATTTTTTGAATATTTACTTTTTTCTTTTCTTAATCATGCATTTTAAAATAAACAATTATATTTTGTATCAATTTTTATTGTAAACAAGTGATAAATGCCATTTATATGCACACCATGAAAATCCTCCAATCGCCTTGAAACTGCCTAAATAGCGTTTTCAGCGTCTAAAATGGACAAGTGTTTTTAGGACACAGGTACCTGTTAGCAAACCAGAGGGCTATAGCATGTTTCATGAATAATGACTTTCTATACATGAATTTTAATATTTTCTGACTATTTACATTTAATGACTTAATTATGCATTTTAATATAAACAAACACATTTAGAATCATTTTTATCATAACATGTGAAAAATGTTATTTTTATGCACATCATGCAAGTGCTTACATTCATTTGTTTGAAAAACCACTTTCCCAAGCTCCAATCATCTTGAAACTGCCTAAATAGCATTTTCAGTGTCTAAAACGAACAAGTGTTTTAGGACTCACGTTCTTTTTAGGAAACCAGATTGTTAATGCATATTTCCTGAATAAAGACTTTCTTTGCATGAATTTTCACGTTGACTTTTTACACTTTATTATGCATTTTAATATGAACAGTCAATATTACTATCATATTTTATCATAAATCTGGGAGAAATGTCAATGTTATGCACATCGTGCAAGTGCTTACATTCGTTTGTTAGAAAAAGCACTTTCCCAAGCTCCTATCGCCTTGAAACTGCCTACATAGCGTGTTCAGCATCTAAAGCGCACAAATGTTTTAGAACCCACAATCTTGTTTGGAAACCAGAGTCTTAATGCATATTTCATGAAAAATAACATTATTAAACATGAATTTTAATATTTTATGACTATTTACATTTTATTACTTAATCATGCATTCTAATATAAACAATTATATTTAGTATCAATTTAAATTGTAATCATGTGAAAAATGCCATTTATATGCACACTCATAAAGAGTTTATATTCGTTTGTTAAGAAAAGCACTTTCCCAAGCTCCAATCACCTTGAAACTAGCTTAAATAGCGTTTTCAGCTGGATTTCATCTCTGACCTGAATGTACGTTTGTTTTTAGACAAAGCATTAATTATTGGAGACTTTAATATTCATTTTGATAATCCAGAAGACCCTCTGAGAACAGCGATTGTGAGTAGGGGTTAATCAGAATGTAATAGGACCCACTCATAGTGGTGGTCACACTCTTGATTTAATACTAACATTCAGATTAAATATAGAAAATATAGTCACATTTCCACAGTCTGAAGCTATCTCAGATCATTATCTCATCTCATTTAAAATATGTCTTAATCATAATATATGGACCTTGCTATGCTACCGCGTCAAACGTACATTCACCTTTTATCAGTAATCTCCCAGAGTTACCAACCATGATTGGATCACTGTCTGATCCCAAAGAACTTGACCAGGCAACTGAATGCTTTGAACCAACGTTCCGCTTCATGTTAGATAAGGCAGCTCCACTTAAAAGAAAAATAATTAGAGAGAAAAAGCTAGCACCCTGGTATAATGTTCACACACACACCTTAAAACAGACCACTCAAAAATTAGAACATAAATGGCGTCAAACTAAATTGGTAGTATTTCAAACAGCATGGAAAGAGAGCCTTCAGAGCTATAGAAAAGCTCTTAGTGCTGCTAAATCAATGTCTCTCTCCACCCTAATTAAAGATAACAGAAATAATCCTAGATTCTTCTTTAATACATTAGCAAAATTATCTAGGAATAAGACCACAACAGAAATAGGAACACAATCATTATATAGCAGTGATGACTTCATGAATTTCTTCAGTTGTAAAATTTAAAATATCAGGCAAAAATTCAGACTATTAATTTAAAACCAGACAGTTTTATAATTAACCCTGTAGATAATAATATAACTTCAGATCAAAGATTAGAAAGTTTTACTCCCCTTCAAGAAACCAAACAAATTTCACTAATTTCCTCATCAACATGCATACTAGATCCCTTTCCTATGTGTTCTTCAAACACATAATTCCAGAAGCAATCAAACCTCTTCTAAAAATAATCAAAAATTCTTCCCTTAGCACTGGCTATGTACCTAAATCTTTTAAACTAGCAGTTATCAAACCCCTGATTAAAAAACCTGACCTTGACCCCTGTCAATTATCCAACTATTGTTGGACAATTGGCAGGGGTCGAGGTCAGGTTTTTACCAATATCAAATCTCCCCTTTATCTCCAAGATCCTAGAAAAGGTTGGAGCACAGCAGCTATGCTCATACCTACATAGGAATAACATTCATGAAATGTATCAGTCAGGATTTAGGCCTCATCATAGCACAGAGACAGCGCTGGTTAAAATGGTAAATGACCTACTACTGGCCTCTGATCAGAGTTGTGTCTCCTTGCTGGACGTTGTTACAGCTTTTGATACCATTGATCATACTATTCTCCTCAATAGACTAGATAATGTTGTAGGCATTAAGGGAACAGCCCTCTCCTGGCTCAGGTCTTATTTGACTGATCATTATCAGTTTGTAGATGTAAATGGTGACTTCTCTCTGGGCAAAATTATTCATAAACATGGTTTTTTCTATATTTCTTTATTTGTTTTTTGGGATTTATATGTAGTAAAGTATTGTTGTAGCAATTTGGCTTCACACGTTCTTTGTTCGGCATCTTTACCTCACTTTCGGAGAACTTTAGAGTATTTTATCGTGCCAGATCTTGTAATGGAGGGGAAGACTTGAAGCTCTATTGTTTACTCAAGGGCTCAGCTGATGAGCCTCTGATAGTGTGGCACGGCTGGCGAGAGATCTGTAATCCCCAAGGAGCTGAGGAGGAAATACCGGAGCTGCAGAGCCAGGAGGCGAAGATGGCTAAGAAAGAGGATATACCGACTGTATCTTCCCTCTATTATTATGGGGAATGTAAGATCGCTGGTGAATAAGATGGACGAGTAACTCACAAAGAGCGAGAGTGTGTTTCATGAGGGCTCTGTTATGTGTTTCACCGAGACATGGCTACACAACAATACACTGGACTCTACCTTGAGTTTAGACCTCTTCCAGTTAGTGAGGGCGATAGCGGCAAGAAGAAAGGTGGGGGAGTCGCTATTTATGTCAATAACAGATGGTGCAACCCTGGGCATGTTAAAGTGAAAGAAAGTGTATGCTGCTCGGACATTGAACTGCTAGTTCAACTTGCTGTATGCTAATGTTAAGGAAGCATACAGCTCCACAGCCCTTCCTCCTCTGGGCAGATCAGATCACAACCTGGTCTACCTTAAGCCTCTCTATAAACCGATAGTCCAGAGGCAACCAGTTATCACCAGAACTGTCCGGAGGTGGTCACAGGAAGCAGAAGAGACTCTCCGGGGCTGCTTTGAGGTGACAGACTGGGATGTTCTCTGTAATGCACACGGGGATGACATAGATGGACTCACAGACTGCATAACAGGTTATGTAAATTTCTGCACGGACAGCGTGATCCCCACCTAGATGGTGCATTGTTTTCCCAAAAATAAACCCTGGGTGACTAAGGATATCAAGGCATCACTGAACAGAAAGAAGGCAGCCTTCAAGAGTGGAGACAAGGATGAGATGAAGAAGGCACAGACAGAGCTGATCGAAAAGATCAAAGAGTGTAAAGAGTGTTACAGGAAGAAGCTTGAGAGGAAACTTCAGCAGAAGAACAGTAGGGAGGTCTGGAGTGACAAGAGAGCAATCACTAGCCAGGGGAAAAAGACCGACCAGAGGTGGGAAGGAGACCTGGATGCCAATGAGTTAAACCTGTACTTTAACACGTTTGATGAGTTGGCTTCTGCTCACCCTCCCCCCCAGCTTCTCCAAGGACCCCCCCCCTCGACTCCCTCTCACCACCATCTACCTCAATACCCCTCCCCTGGCTCCCCTCCCCCAGTACCCTTACTCCACCTTCTCTCCTCAACGACTCTGCTGGCTTCTGGCTTCTCACCTCAGCCTGGGCACGTCCTGATTTTGCCAAGTGGTTGCTGTCCTGAGACCAACATATTTCATGATGTTCTTGGGACAACAACTGCGCGAGCCAATCAACGTTTATGATGTCATCACCGTGTGCCGTGCTGCTGCCGATTCCGCCAAAGTTTAAAAAAAACAACAACGGCAAAACCCCTCTGTCAAGCACGGAAGTTACAAGGTAAGATCAACACAGTTTTCACATTTCCTTATTAATTTACAGTAGTCTGCTACTACGGCTGAGGATCATAAAATGCATATTTGTTTTTTAGATTAACATTGGTGAGTTAAGTGTTGATACCAGTCAAAACTGATGATGAAACGGTCTGATAGGAACATTTAGATTTTAATATTATTTTTATAGTCTGCCTAGCTACAAAAAAAAAAAAAAAAAAAAAAAAAAAAACGGTCGCATTTTTCTGCCGGTGCGACAAAGTTTGTTAGCGCTCGCACTGGTACCACGGCAAAGTTTCCCAAAATCTCATTTATTGGTGCCGTTTCTGTTGCGTATGAACAAAACAGCGCTGGTTTGAAACGCGCCGCAACAACCGTTTATCAGTTCAGCTCGGTCCATCAGACAGTGCAGCGCGATGCCATGCGAGACCCAGTGAGTGAGAAGCGTTTGAATTAGCTGATTTATTGTGTTACACGATGTTGTCTTCAGACCATCATATGAATATGTTGACCTCAGGTCGTCACTGATTTATTGTGTTACACGATGTTGTCTTCAGACCATCATATGAATATGTTGACCTCAAGTCGTCACTGATTTATTGTGTTACACGATGTTGTCTTCAGACCATCATATGAATATGTTGACCTCAAGTCATCACTGATTTATTGTTACATGATGTTATCTTCAGACCATCATATGAATATATGAAGACCACAATTGTCAACAGAAAACATACTTTTAAGTTAATGTAATTATTTGTTTGACTTTTGATTTGCTTGTTAATCTCAGTGAATCCTGACTAAATTAAAAGAGTACATTCTAATTGTTCTAAACTGGTCTTCATGCAACCTCAATCTCTCTGCTTTTCTTTCCCTCTAGTTTCTTCCACCGTTTAAAATACCAGTTCCTCTGTGGTATCAGAAACCGTAGATTGGATCACCTGATTGATGTGCTACTAAACAAGACTGACAAGTATTTCAACATAATACAGGATTTGCAGTGGAACCTATACAAAATGAAATTGAAGACAAAGACAGGCCTAGTTCAACTATCAGGAAGCTGGAAAGCATACTGAAGACTCTACAAACATGGGAGAGAATTCCCGAGGATATTGCCCATAAAGTCAATGAACTGGAAGTGCAAATAAAGGAAGAAAATTCAAACAATAAAAGATTTAAGCGGCATTGCCTCAGAGACAAGGACAGATATCACATCAAGTTTTCTATCAAGTTGAGAAGAAAACACAAAGCAATCGGTACAAAACTCAAGGGTTAAAATGAAGTACTTTTATTCAAGTGCATTTTTTTTTTTTTTGCCATTTTATCAAACTTTGCAATTGTTCTTCACTACATCTGGAGTGCTCCAGTAATCATTAAGTTACCATCATTAAAAAGCTTGTATTTAGTCACCTGTGCTTTTAACTGTAACGTAAAATTAAATAAAAATCAAATCAAATGTCACTCCTCTGCGTTTTGTAATCTGAACTTTTCTTCTTTGTTTACAAACAAACTTGATAGTGCATGTGTGCCAATCCTGGGTGCTGAGTTTATTTCATACAATTCCCCAAAAAAGATAAGAAAACATCGGCCGCTGTGGGCCCAAAGCGGTGAGTGGCCAAATCCAGCTCCGATTCAGGACCAAGGTTTTGCAAATTCATTTTCATTCTTTCGATGCTCCTCCTGCAAATAAATAAAAATAAGCATGTCATTTGAGTAACTATACAGACACCTCAATGGTGGGCCATGTATGTGTCCTCTTCTAGTAACGCACCCCACATTTACACTGTATGGTAAAAAGGCAGATAAGACAAATCTGTCCAGACCCACGCTGCTATCACATTTTACTAATCTACATTGTCTGAGGAAAGGCTAGATCTATTTAGTAAATACGCTTACATTACTGACATTTTGATTAATTTATATTTTAAAAAACAAAATTATATAAGCTGTAGGTGTGATATTTTATCCCTAAGCTTTTTGTCATTTTCCTTTTGATAAAGCCTTCCTCTGACAGTTTCAAAACATAGAGGGTCATCACGCTAAAACAGTTGAGCAGGATGTTTGATGCCTATTTTTTTCTTCCTTTTTTAACGCCATGCCAGCTTCTATGGCTATATTCATGGCAAGAGCCAGGTTTAGTAGTTAGTCAAAAATAAAACTAAAGATGTTTAAGATAAATTTTTCTAAAAACCTTAAGACTAAGTTTGTATTTACCTGGTTAAAAACCTTTTTTTCCAAAAGTATCAACAGAATAAAACAAGTTCCTCAAAGGAGTTGAAGTACTACAGGCCAGCAAAATATGTTTAATGGACAGTGGATTTTGACAAGATGGACACTTTTGAAAATTTTCTCCTGATAGTAAAAATTTGTGTGTGACTAATGCCCATTAATGCCTATTAATAGGATGAAAATATTGATATACAGTGTTGCATCTTAACTGATTCCCATGGTTTTTAAAAAGAAAATAATGTTATAGCCATCAAGATCTTCTAAGACATGACACCAAAAGTTCATGTTTGTGTGTGTGTGTGTGTGTGTGTGTGTGTGTGTGTGTGTGTGTGCAAAAGAGAGACAGACAGAGAGAGAGAGAGAGAGCTTACATAAACACACTTACAGTATTGCTGGGATGTCCTCTTTGGGTATCCCAGTAAGCAGCTTCTCTTTTGGCACGTTTGGCCAGTGCCATGGCAAGGTCTTCTGCCTCTCCCTCTGTTAAAGTGCTGAATATTGTCACCTTTGTCTTTGCCTTTGTAGGCTGCTGCAGCACATTGGGTGGAACATCTTTTTTGCCGACCTATGTATAAAGAAGTACTGTGTCACAGATGCAAAGCATGACAGCAGAGCATAACAGCAATCATGGGAATAGCCCTAAGAGGCAGAGTGGCTAACTGTGAATGAGTGGCTGTGACTCATAATTCAAGATGAAGTGCTTTGCATTTAAAAAACAGCAAAGACATTTATGCTTCTTAAAATTGGCAGTCTTGGAACTATTTTAATTTGCCATTAAATCTTATGACTGTTTTTGTGCTTTTATACTTAAATGTATGCATGTAGTAGAAATACAAACCCTTATTAACATTTGGAACATGTTTGTGGACATGTTTTCTCCTTTGACCCTCATCCTCAACTCATCTTCATCTACCTGGTAGCACTTTCCTTGAGCTGTTAACCTTCCTAAAACTTTGTACACTTTCCTTTCCTTTCTTTTTCCTCCACTCCCTCATCTTGCCTATGTCTTTCTTCATTGAGTTGCTCATGCTTCTCTTCCTCCTTGTCCTCCTCCTCCATCTCTTCCTCACTGCAACAGGCCATAGGTTTCCCTATGGCCTCCAACATGGCCATAACTGTCCCTTCTGTTCAAAAATATGTCAGAACTCATGTCAAGGCTACAGGTCTTAAATGTGGGCAGTCTACAAAAATGTACTTAGTGAAAGCCTTCTGTCAATTAAAGAGGAATGTCACTCCTTTATAAGACTTCAGAAACATGTTTGTTCATCCTATGCCCCAGGACAAATCAGTGCAGAGCAATTGTTATTTTTTTATGTATCCAATTCAAATTATTGCCAATAAAATCATGCTTACCTTGCTAAGAACATTACATACGGAATCCATGACCTGAGAATTTAAAGAAAAAAAAAATGAGGTAAAGCTCAATATTGTGAGTAACAGAGAAATATAGTGAATCATTTATCACTAGTCCTGTGCTAGACTGGATCTTTTTGGTTCTGTAAATGAAAATGTAAAATAAATAAATAAATAAATAAATAATTAAATAATACGATCATGCAAGAGAGGAAGTGATTTAACCCTGAAACAGACTGGAAGGGAGAACAAAATGGCCAGATGTTGGAGGCATACGTTACTGCTAGAGCAAAAACACAAAGCATTTACTTTTATGTATTCTGGGGTTTCTGCAAGTTAATTTCCCAGTTTGTTTAAATGTATTTTGGTGTCTTTTGGCATCTGGCAACCAAAGAAAATAGAAAAAAATATCTTTGTCAATCACATGCAGAACTTATGAATTAGACAGAGGCCATGGACATTTGCCTTGGTGGTAGGAAAAGTGGACAGGAAATAAGTGTTGAAAATTTACATAGCCATTTACTATAAGGATATTGATTTACCTCGTCAGAAACCTTGCTGTCCTCCATTAACATGTTTAAACTTTGCACTTGGATGTTATATGGCCCCACACTTCCTACTGTGAATGCTGGCCTCCTATTTTGGAAACGTATTAATGCCTTAACATCTACAAAGATGAAAAATAATTAACAGATGACACATTTTGCAAGCACACTGGGTTCTCATTAACAATAAAAAAGCACGTTTGATAACAACATGGTGTGCATTGTGTTAGACTTAAACCATGTTAAAATTTAAACATTGTTAAATTACATTAAATAGAGTGAAATCTTACCTTCCATCATATGCTCTTAATGCAACTTGCTGTCCTTTAAATACATAAGCTACAATTAAGACAGTTCTTCTTTTAATTGAATGAAATTCATTTTTTTAAACAATAATAACATCATAAAAAGACAGCTGAAAACAACTGTAATTATAAGCATGTGATTTACATGACTGAACAGATTTTGGGTGCAGTATTTTTCTTTGTTCTTTGCAAAACTATTTTGATGATTTGAACACATTTAATAAAGCAGATCATATTCATATGATGGTCTGAAGACAACATTGTGTAACACAATAAATCAGTGATGACTTGAGGTCAACATATTCATATGATGGTCTGAAGACGTGTAACACAATAAATCAGTGATGACTTGAGGTCAACATATTCATACGATGGTCTGAAGACAACATCGTGTAACACAATAAATCAGTGACGACTTGAGGTCAACATATTCATACGATGGTCTGAAGACAACATCGTGTAACACAATAAATCAGTGACGACTTGAGGTCAACATATTCATATGATGGTGTGAAGACAACATCGTGTAACACAATAAATCAGTGACGACTTGAGGTCAACATATTCATACGATGGTGTGAAGACAACATCGTGTAACACAATAAATCAGTGACGACTTGAGGTCAACATATTCATACGATGGTCTGAAGACAACATCGCGTAACACAATAAATCAGTGACGACTTGAGGTCAACATATTCATACGATGGTGTGAAGACAACATCGTGTAACACAATAAATCAGTGACGACTTGAGGTCAACATATTCATACGATGGTCTGAAGACAACATCGTGTAACACAATAAATCAGTGATGACTTGAGGTCAACATATTCATACGATGGTGTGAAGACAACATCGTGTAACACAATAAATCAGTGACGACTTGAGGTCAACATATTCTTACGATGGTGTGAAGACAACATCGTGTAACACAATAAATCAGTGACGACTTGAGGTCAACATATTCATACGATGGTGTGAAGACAACATCGTGTAACACAATAAATCAGTGACGACTTGAGGTCAACATATTCATACGATGGTGTGAAGACAACATCGTGTAACACAATAAATCAGTGACGACTTGAGGTCAACATGTTCTTACGATGGTGTGAAGACAACATCGTGTAACACAATAAATCAGTGACGACTTGAGGTCAACATATTCATACGATGGTGTGAAGACAACATCGTGTAACACAATAAATCAGTGACGACTTGAGGTCAACATATTCATATGATGGTCTGAAGACAACATCGTGTAACAGAATAAATCGGTGATGACTTGAGGTCAACATATTCATATGATGGTCTGAAGACAACATCATGTAACACAATAAATCGGTGATGACTTGAGGTCAACATATGATGGTCTGAAGACAACATCGTGTAACAGAATAAATCCGTGATGACTTGAGGTCAACATATTCATATGATGGTCTGAAGACAACATCGTGTAACACAATAAATCAGTGATGACTTGAGGTCAACATATTCATATGATGGTCTGAAGACAACATCATGTAACACAATAAATCAGTGATGACTTGAGGTCAACATATTCATATGATGGTCTGAAGACAACATCGTGTAACACAATAAATCAGTGACGACCTGAGGTCAACATATTCATATGATGGTCTGAAGACAACATCGTGTAACACAATAAATCAGCTAATTCAAACGCTTCTCACTCACTGGGTCTCGCATGGCATCGCGCTGCACTGTCTGATGGACCGAGCTGAACTGATAAACGGTTGTTGCGGCGCGTTTCAAACCAGCGCTGTTTTGTTCATACGCAACAGAAACGGCACCAATAAATGAGATTTTGGGAAACTTTGCCGTGGTACCAGTGCGAGCGCTAACAAACTTTGTCGCACCGGCAGAAAAATGCGACCATTTAGTCACAGTCTGTAGGTTTTTTTTTTGTTGTTTGTTTGTAGCTAGGCAGACTATAAAAATAATATTAAAATCTAAATGTTCCTATCAGACCGTTTCATCATCAGTTTTGACTGGTATCAACACTTAACTCACCAATGTTAATCTAAAAAACAAATATGCATTTTATGATCATCAGCCGTAGTAGCAGACTACTGTAAATTAATAAGGAAATGTGAAAACTGTGTTGGTCTTACCTTGTAACTTCCGTGCTTGACAGAGGGGTTTTGCCGTTATTGCTTTTTTTTAAACTTTGGCGGAATCGGCAGCAGCACGGCACACGGTGATGACATCATAAACGTTGATTGGCTCGCGCAGTTGTTGTCCCAAGAACATCATGAAATATGTTGGTCTCAGGACAGCAACCACTTGGCAAAATCAGGACGTGCTCAGCCTGGCCACCTCCCCATCAGGGCTTTCTAACAGCTGTCTGGGGCCAGTCGTCACCATAACTGAGGAAGATATGAGAAGAGAATTCAGCAGACTACGCCCGGGCAAGGCTGCAGGACCTGACAGCCTCAGTCCTAGTGTGCTCAGAGGGTGTGCTAGTCAGCTGTGTGGGGTTTTTCAGTACATCTTTAGCTGAGCCTGAACCTGATGACTGTCCCTGTCCTGTGGAAGACATCATGCCTTGTTCTTGTCCCCAAGAAAATGCAAACAAACACCCTCAATGACTACAGACCAGTGGCCTTGACTTCACATGCCATGAAGTCACTGGAGAGGCTAGTCCTGAAGCACCTCCGTTCACTAGTTGAGCCGTCACTTGACCCTTTGCAGTTTGCCTACCAGCCCCGCATGGGAGTGGAAGACGCCATCCTCTTTCTGCTGAACAGGGCTTATACTCACCTGGATGAGGCAGGCAGCTATGTGAGAGTCATGTTTTTTTCTGAGGAAACTACTCAGTATAATGGATAATGTCTCTCATTCCCTGCACGACACCCTGGAGGCACATCAGAGCACCTTCAGCCATAGACTAAGACCACTGAGGTGTACCACAGAACGCCACAGAAGGTCTTTTATACCAATGGCCATCAATCTGTATAACTCCTCCCCATTCTGCAGGGAGTAAAGTTGTAACATTAGACACTGAGAATAATAGTATCACTATCATGTGCACTACCATTATTGTGCAATACCATTATTGTTACTATTTATTACTTTTCAATATCACTGACAGTACATCTGTGAATAATAATGTGCAATACCATGGGCATTATCATTTTTCTGCTATTCTACCATTTGAATATGCAATACCATGTGCAATATAAAGTGCAATATCGTGTGCAATGTCACTTTCTACTTTTCACTCTACTTTTCTACTTCTCCACTTATTTTTTGTGTACTTACTTATTTTTTACTAAAATATCTCACATTTTTGCTATTCTATTACGCACTGCAGTTATTTTTACTACCTCATTTATTACTATATTGTCTTTTATTCCTACATTGTAGTGATGTACCTGTTTGAGCAACCTCTGGCACAAGAATTTCCCTGGGGATGAATAAAGTTCTTTCTTTTCTTATCTTATCTTATCTTATCTTATCTTATCTTATCTTATCTTATCTTATCTTTCTTATTAGCTTCCACTGTTCTGACAAAACAGAAGTACTTGTACTAGGACCACATGTAGCTAGAAGTTAGGTTTCTGATTACATAACAACTCTGGATGACCTTTCTGTTTCATCATGTGCAGCAGTAAAAGTCCTTGGTGTGATTATTGACTCCAGTCTTTCATTTGAAGCTCATGTAGATAATATTACTAAGATAGCCTTCTTTCATCTCAGAAATATTGCTAAGATAAGAAATATAATGTCACTACATGATGCAGAAAAATTAGTTCATGCTTTTGTTACCTCTAGGTTGGATTATTGTAATGCCTTTCTGTCTGGATGTACCAGTAGGTGCATAAACAAGCTCCAATTAGTCCAGAATGCAGCAGCAAGAGTCCTTACTAGAACTAGAAGCTATGACCTCATCACCCTAGTCTTATCCACACTGCATTGGCTCCCAATCAAATTTCGTATTGATTAAAAAACACTACTATTGACCTATAAAGCACTGATTGGTCTCGCAAACTTTTGGTCTTTTATGATCTGCCACGCCTAGTTCAATCAAAAGGTGCAGGCTATTTGTTGGTACCTCCAACAGTGAAGACTATAGCAGGGGGTAGAGCTTTCTCTTACAAAGCCCCACATTTATGTTACAGCCTTCAAATTAGTGTTTGGGGCTCAGACACAGTCTCAGTGTTTAAGTCTAGGCTGAAAACATATTTGTTTAGTCAAGCCTTTTGTGAATAGTTTTTTCTTAGGTAAATGAGCAGATCTGGAGGGTTCACAGGCATAGAGTATTGTGGTGAACTGGGATGTGTGGATGATGTTGCCCCCCCACTCTCATGCCTTCACTCAGGTTTGTTGATGGTGGAGTGGCTGGTCGCTTTATGTCGCAGGGCGCCCTCATGTCTGTGTTACCGTCTGGCTCTCCCTTATGCTGTCACAGCTCGTCTTGCCGGAATCCTTGCTTACACTCTGCATGCAAAGTACATTGTCCTTAACCATTATGTGACAAAAGCTTACTTAACAATCTCTCTCTCTCTCTCTTTCTCTCTCTCTCTGTCTCTTTCTCTCTGTCAAGCTACACATGCTACTCTTGAGATACCAGTGATCTCCAGTTTCTGTTCTCCAGACCTGGCTGATCCATCCTGATGCCCTACTTCTGGTTGGAGTTCTCATTGGTTGAGTTTGCTCGCTGCTGCTGGGGGTGGCCCCACATGGACGGCCCGAAGATCATTGGGATTGCTGGGGATGGTGCCACTTGGCGGCCGTGGAGATAGCTTGGGGATCCCATATGGGGAGTTGTACTGTGACGGCTTGGGACTTCTATTGCTGTGGTGGCTTTGGGGCTGTGGTTGCTGCGAGCAGTTTTGCACTCAAGTCTCCATCAATGGACAGCGGGTAGGTTCAAAAAACCAGACTTCATGTGAAAACTGTAATGAATTTACTGGTTGAACAATTGCACTATTTTTCCATATAGTACACAGTTATAGAAGGGATTTATTTATAATTGCACTATCCATTATCACCCAGATGAGGATGGGTTCCCTTTTGAGTTTGCTTCCTCTCAAGGTTTCTTCCTCATATTGTCTCAGGGAGTGTTTCCTTGCCACCGTCACCTCTGGCTTGCTCATTAGGGATAAATTCACATATTTACAATTTATTTTGATTTAATTTATTTTGAAGGTATTTATTTCTGTAAAGCTGCTTTGTGACAATATTCAAAAAGCACTACTGTTAAAAGTGCTATACAAATAAAATTGAATTGAATTGAATTAAATATAAGAAAAAACCTGTGCTGTTTGGAGAGAGGGCAACCTTTGCCTTCAAAGCTCTGTTACCAACAGCAGTTACCTGAGTATATGTGAAGTCAGGTGAGGAGTTTTTTGAAAAATGCAGAATTCCACATGCACTCAAGGGCAGTGCTGATTATTGGCACAAGTAAATCTACATTGTTTTAGTGGTTTTAAGACTCTTTACTAATGGAGCAATCGTGTCCTTAAGGCACACACAAAAACACATACACACATAAACACACATACACAAATATGAACAGCAGAGGGAGAAGTATAACAAAAAATATTGATTTTATTGTCACTTAGAAGTGGGCACTATGAATTTCAGCATGAGATCAAGGGTATGCAAGTGAATGTACATGATGCCCTTTTTACATGTGGTGTGACATCACAATCTGAAGAACCACAGGAATTATAGTCTATGCAAACAAAATTCTCAAAACACAGCAACAGTGACCAAAACATTTCTCTAACAGAGGACCTAGTTATGTGATAGAAATCAGCATAGTAGTAAATGCAGCAGTGCACATAGATTTCACCAGACTGTGTGACTACACAAAGTTGTAATATTTTTCAAAGCAGATGGGTCCAAAGTCAGGATTCTGGCCGTCATTGTTCCCTCATGTTGTGTTCCCTCTGTCTGTGATTAGTATTACTGCTCTCACCTGTGTATCATTCCCTTGTGTCTATTTAAGTTGCCCTGTTCCTCAGTTTCTTTGGTAGTTGCACTAAGGCCATCCTCTCATGTCCGTTACTCTGTAGTTACTATCTGTTCCAAGAATCTTAAGCCTGATGCCCTGTCTCGAATATACTTGCCCACCAATCATGAGGAACCTGTCAAGCCCATTATCCCGAGCTCCAAGGTAGTGGCTAGTGTTAGGTAGTGTTAGGTGGGAAATAGAAGCCATGGTAAGCTAAGACCTGCTAACCGCTTGTTTGGGCCTAGGTCTGTCCATTTCCAAATTCTCCAGTGGGGTCACTCCTCCTGGCTAAGCTGTCACCAGGATGCTACCTGCACCCTTGAATTCCTCCAGAGCTGGTTTTGGTGGCCAACCATCATGGACGATGTCAGGACCTTTGTGGCAGCCTGTACCACATGCAACCAAGGGAAGGTCCAGCAGTATCAGCGACAGGCGAATCCTCATCGCAGACCTGCTACCACTCTGCATCTGGGCCAGAGGGTTTGGCTTTCCATGAAGAACCTGCCCCTGCGAGTGGAGTCCCGCAAGTTGTCCCAGCACTACACTGGGCCCTTCAAAGTTGCAAGGAGAGCAAATCCTATACTTACCAATTACATTTACCTAGCTCTCTAAGAGTTAATCCCACATTCCATGTCATCCTTCTTAAACATGTTTTGTCTTGTCCCTTCACTCCGGCAATTAGACCACCACATCAGCTGTTGTACACAGTCTATCAGATACTGGATTCCCGACGGGTGTAAGGATCGCTTCAGTATCTGGTCGACTAGGAAAGCTATGGTCTGGAGGAGTGCTCTTGGGTTCCTGATCAGGCCATCTTGGACCCAGTTAATGTGTCCCATGCCCACTGACCTGATCGTCCTGTGAGGAACGTCAGGAGTCGTTCCTAGAGGGGAAGTTCTGTCAGGATTCTGGACCTGTTATTTTGTGTGTTGGCCACCAGAGGCCCTCACTGTTCTCTCATATTGTGTTCCCTCTGTTTGTGATTAGTATTATTGTCTCATTCCCTTGTCTATTTAACTTTGCTTGGTGTATAATCATACTAAGGCCAGCCTCTCGTGTCTTGTGTAAGTTACTCTGTTCCTACCTACTTGGATTTTTGAAGCCTTTTGTGATTTTCACCTTTGTCTTGGAGAATTTCTTGCTGTTGTATAACTCCTTTGAGGAGATATTTTCCTTTGGATTTATTCTTGGATTTATTGACTGAACTTTTGGATAAACTTTGCATCTCATTTTTGCCTTTTTCCTGTGTCTTCATTTTTTTATTTGAATTTTTATTAAACCTTTTGGAACTTTCACAACATTTGAGTTCATCTTTGCAATTGACTCTCATGCTGCTGACCTGAGTTTGAGTCCCACCCTTGACAGATGTGGTATTTTTCAAGTAGTCTGAGTTCCTACACACAGGTTGGTTTCTTGTCTCCCCCACTTTTCATATTATGTCTGGATCCTTATAATCTGATGAAGGAACTGAATTTTCTGTCCTCAGCAAACTTCTAGGTCTATTAGCAGGCTCTTGCCTCTTAATCATATCTTCTGAAGAAATAAATTACTAAAATAATTGTAATGGTAGTGGCCTGACTGGCTTTTTGCTGTGACCATAGGGTATTGCACAGCTGGTTTGACTCCAAGATGGTTTGGTAATCCTCTGAGTTAAATCAGGTGTGTTAAAGCAGAAAAACACTGAGGTCCCCAGTGCTCTGTAATAACGTCCTTTTATCAGTCTTGTGGTAACATTTCCTAAACACCTATTGGACTGATTAATGTCCAAGCAGCTATGGTCATCCCTCCAATCTAAAAGATCTGATATTAGGTGGAATAAAACAGTGGCTTATTACAAAATCTTATCAGTGATGCGAACACTGAAAGTGCTTTACCACACCACAGAGAGTCCAGTTCTTTTCTTCATACAGAAACCACCTATGAATCTTGTTCATGCACTTCCTCTATCTACTACAAGAGACTACAAATACATACATGGCACATAGTATGCCATATAAAACAAAAATGGTGTATAAAATTTCTGTTGTGTGCAAGTTATGATGTGATCTAGAAAGTAAACTCAGTTTTGTCTATTTTAACTTCAGCTTATCAAATATCAAAGACTATATATTTCCAGAACTTCTGCAGCATACAGCATAGTGTTCCTTACTCTGACAATCTCACATTCATGTTTGTGAAGTCTGTCTCCTCTTTTCTAAAGGAAGATACATAATAATGTCAACATCTTAGACAAAGATTCAGCATTCTGATTCACAGCAAGATCTTGTGAGCCCATGGTCCTATTTCTAATGATGTCTGTTGGGGTTGATGGTTTCATGAGAAAGTGCTTGCATGCAAACCTGTGTTTTATACAGCTGTCAGAACCTCTCATCTGACCATCTAATACAATTCACTCTGAATAAATTAATACAGCAGCCCTCTCAAATCTTAGCTCAAGGCGCAACACATATTGTACCTGCTTCCAGGTACAAGACTTCTGCAAGACTCTCAAAATGATTTGCGCTGCTCTGACAGTGTTCAAATGAATTTCATATAGACTCTTAATCTGGCTCCACACAGCAGACAGGTCTTTACACAGATGGGACAGCATGCCTTGTTTATGTCTCCCCTTGGTTCTTGTGAGCTGGTGCCAGGGCTTATGGTTCCTTTATGCCATGTGTGTGAAGCCATGCCCTGTCTGTCATAACAAATTATTACCACTAATTTCTGATTGTGGTGTAAGGTCTTGCTCTTATTAATAAACATATTCACCCAAGGTCTAAACATGGCATCAAATAACCTTCACCATAAACCTTTTTCATTCATAGCCCTTTTAAATTCATTCATCTTCAGTAACCTTTATCATTCTTTCCATCTTTATCCTGGTTAGGGTCACAGTGGATCTGGAGCCAATCCTGGTAACACTGGGTGCAAGGTGGGAGAAATCACCCTAGAGGGGACACCAGTCCATCACAGGGAATCAAATAAAGAAAAACTTGTGAAGATGGCAAAACCATAATTGCTCTTGTGCTGAGTTGGGTAGAGGGTTCAAATTCAAATTCAAATTTCATTTGTCACATGCATAACCATACACAGTACGACTTGCAGTGAAATTCTTTATACAACTGTTCCAACATAGAAAATAAAATATAAAAAAAATTAAATATAAAGAAAAAAAAAAATCTTAAGGCTGTTAGTTGAAAGCTGTTAAAGTGTGAGCAGTTCATGTCATTGATCTTGACTTGAAGGAGAACTCAGAAAAACTTTTAATTAATATACTTTAATTTTTCTTCACAAAGTGTAGAGGGAAATCTTCATGCACACTGCTTTTCATTTTACATTGTCAGTAGACATCTGAATGAATGTAACTCAGCAAAAAATTGGATTGTTGTCTAGACTCTCAGGTTCATGTTTGTGCTGCATGTCTAAGCAGAACATAGTATTGGTGCACAGGGCAAAATCTGTGTTTGCATGATGTAACACTGGGATGCAATTATATAGAACAAAACGACACATCTGACTAATTTTTGCCACTAAAGTCAACTTCTGAATATGTTGACTTTTGAGCCTTTCGAAGAATGACAACACTGGTGTTTTTACCCACTTCAACCTCACGTTTCCTCCATCTACTGGAAGAAAATGGAAGAAGTTACAAAAAAACAAAAAACGTTTCCCTGCAGTGGTCTCAGTTCTGACATCGACTGTGCGGTTAGAGAGAGAGAGAGAGATGGGGTGGAGTGGAGACCATACTGGCAGTGAGGAGAGAGAGAGAGAGAGGGAGAGATATATTAAGGTGAAGGGAGGGGTAAAGTAGAGGCAGAGGGAGGAGAAAGAAGGGCACACACCAACAGATCACAGCACAACAAATAGTGTACCAGTCTAGGTCTGTGTGTTGAGAGCTATCTGCCTTGGAAGAAGGTGAAAAACAGCCTGCAAATAGCTTCAGCATCTTTTGCGTATATCTCAGAGCCTGACTATCAGTGAAGCAGAAATCCAGCACACGGTCGCTGAGAGGCAGTAGCAGCTTTAACAGGCAAGGCATCATTACTTCTTCTCCCCATTTGTGAGGAGTGGGACTTCCTATCCTGAGTAGTATGTCTGTTGCTTTTCAAATAGTGTCCTACATAACTGTGTTTCTCTGCTGATAAAGAATTCACCTTCTGTCCTCAGTTTGGAAAAAGGTTGAAGGTTGGCATTCCCATCAGCTGCAGGTTTACAAGCCGTCACACATTTGGATGCACTAAGCCATGGAAGACACACTCACTTGCAGACCTGCCACCTTCTCCCAGGTGTTTGGCCATCAGGGACAACTGATGCAAGCCAGTGAGTACTTCTGACACACAACACACCCACAATGCCAATCACTAATGTGTCACAAAACAGCAAGCTGCTGTTTTTTCTTCTTCACCTCGAGCTCACTTCTTTGTGAGCAAATTGTGGCACATTGTGAATACTACTCTCAGTCCAGACACACTGATCAACCGGCAGAATGGGCAAAGCTGCTACTAATGAGCCTCACTCATTTCCCATGCAGATGAGAGCTAGGACTCGAGAATATGCCTTTCCATGGTCACAGACAGAGTGCCAATATATATATATACTCTGAAATGACACAGCACTTCAGTGAATTCTTGTCATACTTAGTACCCCCTGTCTCATGAGCTTCTTATGAAACAAATCTCACTTAAATCTGATCCCATTGTTTACAAATAGTAAAACAGTAAATTTGGTAAAAATAATCAGATTGAAAAAAATTAAGAAAAATCATACATAAATATTAGCATATTACACAAAATGTAAGAGCAATATTGTTAGATAAATATAACTTTGCTTTGGTCTAGAACCAGCAATAATAATTTAAGCATTTTGAATAAAGCTGTCATTCTTATGTTGCTATTCTATATTCACAGTAGTCAGTTGAGAAACCCCTTTAAAGCAGGATGTAGGTGGTAGGAAAATTATTACAAATGATTCCCTTAAATATAGAGGGCACAATATCAAGCAGCCTGTGAATCCTTCAAAATTGGTAAACATAGACTCTAACAGTATGTGGCTCGACCTGATTGCTATAAATTTAGGAAGTTTTTTCTCTAGCATGCACTTCTGTCTGTCAAATCTAGCAAACAGACTGCAGCAGCTTTGCTCTGTAGTAATGCTCATAAAATAGGGCAGCATGCTACAGATCATAGCTGTATAACAAGAACCCCAACTTCCACCATTCTTTATTCCATAATTTTTTTTCCCCTTCTCATAAGAGCAACATTATCTTAGGTTAAAAAAAATGCAATCTAATGATTGTAAGCATTTCTTTCATGTTAGTATTTTCTCCTGTAACTCAGAATTATATAGTTTTAATGTGAATAAATGAATCTGACACTGACGTAAATGCTTTTCTGCTTGAATGGATAAAAAGATGTAAATGGATCTGGCCATCTGGTCTCTGGTTATGGAATTATTGAGACCTTTATAAATAAGTCCCTTTTTTTTTTGTTTTGTTTTTTTTGTTTGTTTTTTTGTGCATACATTAAATTAGTTGCAATGTTTGCTATGCTGGGATGTATTAGTCTGCATGCTGGGTTAATATCAGCTAAATATGCTGGAGTCCTCTACAGTAGGTGGTCATGAGTAATGCTGGAATATGGATTATGCAATTTCCCCCACCATGCCCAGCTATTGCAGATTGAGAATGAGGTTTTAATGTTATATTGTCCCCCACTAAATTTATTTCTATTCTAATGTAACATCTCAAATCTAATATGCCTCAAAGGGTTCCTGCAGTTTTGAATTATGGGTTTGCTGTAATTTTCTATTTGATAATTTTTCTTTCCACACTTATTGTAACACCTAGGACTTGATCCTTGCTAGTATGCTTATAAGTGTATACATCACTCATAGTATACTGTATGTTGCTGGGAACAAAGGGATGCTGTGTTCTCGTTTGCATCCTGCAGGTTATATCTGCTTGCCCAGCTCCAAATCAGTGATGGCCTCTATCTCTCTGGGGCTGAGCTATTTCAAGGGAATGGTGGTGGAAAGCTGTGGAAACAAATAATGCTCTGTAAATAAGTGCAAAATGCTCTTGGGCAATACCGCAGACACAGAGGCATGCTTATTTAACAGAAGCCCAAAACTAGGAATAATAGTGAGGTCAAAATACTGGTAAAGTTGTAACAATCAACAAAGGCTTGTTATGTCAGGAAACAGGTAACTGAAAGATACTTTGCATTATGTGTGTTTGGAATGAGTATATATATAGGTTGGTGTGTTTGTTGCCAAATGCAGCATTAACCTGACATCCTATGTTGAATATTACCAAACTTTTTATTTATGCATGGCGGAAACAATGGCTATGTAGGCTTAGAATGCTACATTAGTAGCAAAGCAATAAATTAAAGACAAATTGAGTCATATTTGCCCTGCCATTCTTGGTGGGTAATTTGGTAGTATGTAAACACCAGGCCACCAGATCTGTAACACCAGATCTATTTCTGCACCTTTCTGCATAGCCGACTCAGGTCGATTTGACAGTAAGAAAGGAATGGCATCAGCAGAACTGTGTTAAATCCTATACCTTTTTCTAGTAGTTGAGAAACAAGCAACAAATGATAACCTGTCCATGCAATAGGTTGGTATGTACAGTGTGTATGAACTCTAGAATGTTCCCCTCTCATTCACACTGGCCAGTTCACTTTGCCAGTCAGTTATTTTACCTTCTAAGTCACCCATGGAATGTTGTTGTTTGGTGTGGAAGTTACTCCATGAGTATGGAGTTAATAATCTAGTATTTTAAAAGTACTGTCTTATTCTGTTATTAATCTTAAAATTTGTTATTCAGTAATTATAATTGTAACTGGTGTGTTGCACAGCAAGAGAAGAAAGATACGAAACTACCAGAACTGGCCATATCTAACTGCATGTTAACAAAGACACTGTATCTGTAATTTTTCATACAAATGTTTATTGACTGTGTTAACTGGGCATCATTCAGGGCTTTGCAATAGGATAGGATAAACTTTATTTGTCCCCGAAAGGAAATTTGTCTTGGGTAAAGTGCTACAGTGTTGCTCTGAACATACAATAATAATAAATAAAACAAATTAAATAAAACAATTAAGAACATACATTATATTACATTATATTACATACAACAGTGTATAAATATAAAATGCAAGATATGTAAAGTGCAAAACACAGTAAAGAGCTAATATGCTATAGTTGCGTTGTTCTTGGTAAAATTCAGCAGTTTTATCAAGGCAGGAAAAAATGAACGCTTCAGTCTGTTAGTTTTACACATTGGCATTCTCAGTCTCTTTCCCGATGGCAGCGGCTGGTATTTGCTAAAGAGAGGATGTTCGGAATTAGTACTGATACTTATTGCTCTTCTCATCACTGCCTGTTCATATAAAGACTGTATGGGCTCATATTGTTTTATTCCTATGATTTTCATGGCGATTTAATGAGTCTATTAAGGTCAACAGAAGCCTAATGTTAGAGTTTTATTATCCCAATTTCCCTCAATGGCTTGAACAAGCATCAAAATATTAGCTCTGATCTTTGAAATTGTTAATACAACTAATTTCTGTTTTTTTTTTTTAAATTACAGGGCTTTAATTGTTATATACTGCAACAGTAGCTGATTGACATCCAGACATGTAGGAAGTCAATCAGTACTCAGTGGACTGACTACCAGTGTTTCTAGTAAAAAGAACTCCAGAATAATCCTAATTGTCAGAAATTTCACGTAACTGACTGTATAGTTGAATGTCCCTGTCAAAGAGAATATCTCGATTAGGCATAATTCAACTAATTTTAACATGGGTTTACAGAGGATTTTGTTTAAATCTGTTCAGTATTTGAACATGTCAGACCTGAAAAGTTCCACTGATAATCCACAAAGAAGCAAGACCCTCTGGACAGCACAGATGTAATGAATCGCCGGAGGCGGGTTGTTAGCAGATATAATAGCAAATAATCCAAAACAGTGGGCAGAAACGTAGTCGAGAAACAGGCAGTAAAGTCCGGTAAACCAGGAAGTCGAACAGCGAGGCGAACAAATCCAAAAACACAAGGCAAAGGCAGAAAACCGTAAACGTGAACAGGGTCGAGCACAAAAGACAGCAAAACACTATGGCAGAGAGAAAAGGCTTGGTAATGTCCCAAAAACAATACTTCGCGTCCTAGTGTAGTGAACGCTCTGTTTAAATATCTGAAAGAACCCCGGAAGTGTTTCTCGTGGGTGGTGTCAAAACTCGGGCGAGGGCTCCCTCTGGCGGGCAGGTGCCGGTGGTGATGCTACAACAGAGCTAAAAGCTGTGGATTGTTCGACTTGAGAGCTGCAGCAAGAATTTTATTAAAACCCGATTTTCACATAGGATTTTCAGTTCATCCACACTGTATAATGCTGTTTACCCTGAGCAGAGTGAGGCATGTTTAGATAAGAGTAGGCTGAAACTGTGTTAAAGTGAAGACTTACTTTAGAAACTTGAAATTAGGTTTTGATATCTGTGCCTTTAAAAAAACCTCTTTAAACCTATTGGAAGGTCTGTTTTGAATACCAGTCTTCTGGAATTTCTAGATTACAAAATATTTTTGAATGTATGGTGAGGTTTTTTTGATTTGAGATATAGATCATGACAACAATCACACCAACTGCAAAAAGTTTAGATGAGAAACAGAGCTTATCAGTCTGTTTAATGTTTCCAAGTCAAACTGTAATGTTTAGCATGAAATTGCTAAACATTACAATTTTTACTTGGAAACCAGATGGACAGGGATGTTGACTTGGAAACCAGATGGACAGTGCGAGCATAGTGAAAGTCAAGTATATTTGTGCCTTTAAAGCTGAATTATACTTGCTGTTAACTATGCTTACATGTACACAAGATGGCCGCCACGCGTATCCTGTGGTCGTTCGACACGTTGCTTTTGCATGTCCTCAGAAATTAATCCACGTGGTGCAATACCAAAGTAAATGGTTGTGGCATTGTTGCACCATGTGACATTGTGTCCCCAACTGACTAAACAAGCTAATTTGGTTTCTGAAATATATTATATGGCCAAAAGTTTGTGGACACCTGACTATCGATCTCATATCTGGGTCTTCAACAAACTGTTGCCACAAACTACATCTGCATATTAGTATTAGTATAGCACATCTGTATATTGTACATATTACATCTGTATATTCTTGCACTATCTTAATTTAATTCCACTTATCTCTCATTGCCCTTGTCTGTACATAACTGCTCTTAACTGTACATTCTGTTTATTTACTACTGTTTATACATACTGTTTATACTGTACATTCCGTTTATTTACTACTGTTTATACACACTGTTTATACTGTACATACTGCACTTGCTGCTTTTTGCACTTCTGATTAGATGCTAAACTGCATTTCGTTACTCTGTATTTATACATGTGTAATGACAATAAAGTTGAATCTAATCTAATCTAAAAGTTGGAAGCACACAATTACATAGAATGTCTCTGTATGCTGTAGCATTACAATTTTACCTTCACTGGAACTAAGAGGCCCAAACATGTTCCAGCATGACAATGCCCCTGTGCACAAACCGAGCTCCATGAAGACATGGTTTGCCAAGGTTGGTGTGGAAGAACTCGAGTGGTCTGCACAGAGCCTTTACCTCAACCCCACTGAACACCTTTGGGATGAACTGAAATGCTGACTGTGCCTCAGGCCTTCTCACCTGACATCAGTACCTGACCTCACTAATACTCTTGGGGCTGATGGGCAAATCCCCACTGCTAAGCTCCAAAATCTAGTGGAAAGCCTTCCTAGGAGAGTTTAGGTTATTACAACAGCAAAGGGGGACTACATCTGAAATGGGTTGTTCAAAAAGCAAATATGAATGTGATGGTCATGTGTCTGCAAACTTTTGGCCATATAGTGTAGCATACTTATGTACTATTTGAATAACAGTGGATGGCACTTTTAATCCTCCAGATGCACATAAGATATACAAGCAAGTATGTGAACAATGCCACTTGCGTAGCAGGTACGTGCACACACGTACGCATGGTGAAAGTGAAGTATATTTGCCCCTTAATTTCTGAGGACGTGCACAAGTGACGCAACAGACGACCACAGGATACATGCAGAGGCCATCTTGTGTATGTAGTTAAACAGTAGTAGTTAACAGCAGCTATAAATAAACCTTTATGGCTTGAGTCAATCCATAGACTAAGCATCAACAACAAAATAGAAATGTTGCAAAACTTCAGCATTTGAGTTTATAACATACAAATGCAATACAAAAACTCCCCACTGGGTCTGTTAGACCAGTTACCCAAAGGACAAGACATGGCTTTGCTATATAACTGTCAAAGCCTTCAACACAGAAATCTAAGTTTTAAAGATATAAAATGAAGTTCACTAGGCTGTAAGAGTAAGAGCTTCAAAATGTAAGTTTGGGTCCTATTCTATTGGGAATGGGCAGGATTAAAAATTGTCCTGCAGACAGCCCCTAGAAGGCCTCAGAGACATTTTGGGTTCACTTTTAAATCCTTGCTATGCCATCCACCCATATATACTGTCATTGGTAGCCATAGCCAGGTTAGACTAGCCCTGATTCCAGAAGCTATCATAAATGGCTGGACAGTGAATCAAATTCTAGCTAATGGTAAATATAATTTAGTTACATCATGTTTTACTTCTGATTAATTTATCATCAGACTATATAGTGTAGGTCATGCTTATGAGCAATTTACAGAGATTTCAGTGTTTTCAAGCAAAATGGCGTAATATCAAACGTCAAAAAATGCAGTTAGTTATAAGTTTGAGTGCAGACTCTATTAGATGACATTTAAACAGTGAGTGTACTACATGAGGTCTACGATCCCACTGTTATTTTCTATGCAGTGAACAAACAGTGAAAAGGAAGCCAAATACCATATGGATACCTACGTATGGTATATCTCACTTGGCAATGGATATAACAACAGTTTATGAGATTAGGGACTCATAATCTCATATTAGAGAGTAGGGTTACTGTACTTTTATGTCCAGTGGAAAGGCAAATAAAAACTGCTGATACAAAGAATGGGAAAACTGGAGGACGTTTTCCTTTTGAGTCAGCACAAATGGCACCAGGATAGTAAATAATAAATGGGCCGATCTAAGCTGGTATACTAAAATGTGACTCTGCGCCATTTCTCTAGTTATATATCTCAAGTTAACATTTAAAACCTTGCTGGCTTTCTCCACTGTAACTTGTCTGTTGTTAAAGAACCATATGCTCTAGCTAAATAAACAGGCACTATGGCAGTGTATAATCAGTTTCTGTGCAAAGATGATGCCCAGTTTAGTCCATCATTAGAGTCCCTCACGGGTAGACAAATGCAGCACTCCCATCCATGCTCAGTGATTCTTGAATATTGAATATCTTTGCTTCAGACTCATTCTCTCATCTTCCTCTCTCATCTTTCAAACCCAGTTCAAAGTGGAGCTGGTGTCAATGGCAGGATGGGGCACTGTGACAAAATGGGGGTTTATTATAGACCATATTAAATGCAACAAGGACACTGCTATGTGTTAGAGCAAATGTATCCTATCAGCCGACACTTGTTGTGCCTTAAAGCTTATTAGTCTCACTTTTGGAGAACATCCAGGGAAAAGGTATATTTAGAAATAGTAAGCAGATGCAATGTAAACTTTATGGCTGCTCTTAAATGGTAGGTGGTTTTACTGCTGATTTTAATAATTGGAGGATTATTTTTATCCTTGAAATATTTTCTTATGTATCCCTTTTCTGCTTTTCTGACATAAGGAATATTATGCACTTCATATATAGAAAGAAAGTGACATTTTTGCTCCGCTTAGCAGAAAGAGAATAGAAGCTCACTTTATAGCACGTTGGCTAACTCACTAACTCACTAATCACTACTAGCTCACATTGATTTGTACATTCCTGTTAAAGGTGCTTCTGGTAAAACTGCCGTTCCTTCTTTTCAGCTTTCATATTTTAAGCTAAAGGTTATATTCCTGAAAATGCGGTTAGAGAAGTAGAGGTTAGTACCTACCAAAGGTGGTCCAAGGAAGCACAACCAGTGAACAGGCGACAGGGTCATGGGCGCCCAAGGCTCATTGATGTATGCGGGAAGCAAAGGCTAGCTTGTCTGGTCTAATCCCACAGGTTTCAGAACGAAAGGTTAGAAAGGTTTCAGAACACACAGTGCATCACAGCTTGCTGTGTATGGGGCTGCATAGCCGAAGACTGGGCAGAATGCCCATGCTGACCCCTGTATACTGCCGAATGTGCCTACAATGGGCACATGAGCATCAGAACTGGACCATGGAGCAATGGAAGAACATGGCCTGGTCTGATGAATCATGTTTTCTTTTACATTATTTGGACAACAGGGTGCTTGTGCATCACCTACCTGGGGATGAGATGGCAACAGGATACTCTATGGGAAGAAAGCAAGCCAGCAGTGTGATGCTTTGGGCAATGTTCTGCTGGGAAGCTGTGGGCCCTGGCACTCATGTGGATGCGACACATACTATGTACTTTAACTTGTTCTATCTTGAATTTATTCTCTACTAGTAAGGTAAACTAGTACTTGACTCAGTTAGATCTATAATCTTGCCACTTGAATTGTGTTGTATATTATTGTTGATTCTGTAGCATTGCTTGGAAGTGTCTGTTGATCTATGCTAATTAGTTCTCTCCGGTAGCTAAGCGAGAGTAGTTTCGGTCTCCCTTAAGGTGTGAATTGTGAGCAGGGCTTACTAAGATATATTAAATGTGTATCTAGCTCAATACTCAGAATATTCAATTGTTCATTAAGTTGTTCTTTCTTGAATTTATTCTCTCCTGGTAAGATCGGATTCTGACTTTTGTGAACTATCTACTTGACTCAGTTGGATCTAAATTCTTGCCACTAGAATTGTTGTACATTATTGTTGATTCTGTAGTGTTGCTTGGAAGTGTCTGTTGGTCTATGCTAATTAGTTCTCTCAGTTGGCTATTCAAGAGCAGTTTCGGTCTCCCTTAAGGTGTGAATTGTGGGCTTTCTAAGATATATTGAAGGTTATCCACATATTCTTCAATGGTTAAACACGTAAACTTAGATAGAAAGTTTAGTAATGTTTATTTCTTCATGTTCACTTAGGTTTTACCAGTTTCCTCTCAGCCCTATTTTCACTAACTCCACTCCTGACTAGGCTGCAGACATGTGCCTCAAACCCATTTCTATTTTCACCTCTCACAGACCCAGAAGCTCTCATCCACTAAAAGAGGCCAAACTACCAGTAACCTCATCTATCCTCCTCTGTGGTCTCAGTCTCAAACAGTGGTGGTAGGTGTGCTCTGGAACTGCCAGTCTGCTGTAAAGAAAGCTGATTTCATTTAAGCTTTACCTTCCCATTACTTTCTTGACTTTCTGGCACTAACTGAGACCTGGATGTCTCCACAGAACTGAGCTACACCAGTTGCCCTATCCTCTGCTTATGCTCCTCATGCTTTTCCCTACCGACAGCAGCCCTCTTACTGTCCTCGGAGACTTCAATCTCCCCTCTGACAAGCTCTAGTCCTCTTTCCTTTTCCCTCTTTTGCATTCCTTCTCTTTGACAATCAGCAGCTGCCCTCCCACACACAAGGGAGGAAATGCCCTGGACCTGGTCTTCTGGTATCCTTCTTGGTATCCTTCTGGTATCCTTCTTGGTATCCTTCACCATCACCCTCCCTATCCTGTCTAAAACCAACTATCAATTTTTCTCTCCCACTCATCGAAACCTCCACTATATCTCCCCTTCTTCCATAGCTTCCTCCACCCTATCATCCCTTCCAGGCCCTGACACTGTTTCCTCCCTACCATTGGAGTTAGCCACAGACCCTTTCCTCTCAGGTGTTTGTTCAGTCCCTTGTCATTTCGAGACTGGATTACTGCAACACCCTCCTGGCAGGTCTGCTTCTGAGTGCCACTCGACCTCTGCAACTGATCCAGAATGCAGCTGCATTGCTGGTTTTCAGCCTTCCTAAGTTCTCCCACATCACTCCATTGCTATGATCCCTCCACTGGCTTCCTGTAGCTCCCCGCATCAGATTTAAAACACTGATGCTTGTCTACAAAACCAAAAATGGACCTTACTTCAAAGCACTTATCACATCCTGCACTGAACCATGCTACCTGTGATCCTCTAGCACTGCTCAACTGGTCCCACATCTTTCAGGGTTCAAGGAAGGCATGCATCAAGACTCTTGTCTGTTCTGGCACCTAGGTGGTGGAATGAACTTCCCCTAAATGTCAAACAGCTGTGTCACTGGCAGTCTTCAAATGATGTCTGAAGACCTCTTCCTAAAGTACTTATATTAGCACTTCAAAAACACTTTGTGTTGTTTGTGCGATTTTTACTATATTACCTCCCCAACAGAGTTTTAGACTGATGGTATTCTTAGTCTGTGACCTAGTGAACCAGTATCAGAATGTATTTATTGATAGTGACTTCAAAGCACTTCTGTAAGTCACTCTGGATAAGGGCATCTGCCAAATGCCAAAAATATGTAACATACCACCTACATAAACATTGTTTGCAGACCAAGTACACCCCTTCATGACAATGGTATTCCCTAATGGCTGTGGAGTCATTCAGCAGGATACTGCATCCTGCCACACTACAAAAATTGTTAAGGAATGGTTTGAGGAACATGACAAAGAGTTCAAGGTGTTGACTTGGCCTCCAAATTCCCCAGATCACAATCTAATTGAGCATCTGTGGGATGTGCTGGACAAACAGGTCCTATCCATGGAGGCCTCACTTCGCAACTTACAGGACTTAAAGGATATGCTGCTAACGTCTTGGTGCCAGATACCACGGAACACCTTCAGAAGTCTTGTAGAGTCAGAGCTGTTTTGGCAGCACAAGGGGGACCTACACAATATTAGGCAGTTGGTTTTAATGTTATGGTTGATTAATGTATATTTAATTCATCTTGGCTGCTTGACATACACTATTTGCTTTTCAATGAATACTACCACTCTGTAGTTTCTATCTATAGGTTAAACTTGTCCAAGTGAATCTGCCTTTAATTAGAGTCATTTAGAGTTCAAATACAAAAAAAAACAATTCTTACTTCAATTTCTTTGCATCTTTGTTTTGTCTGTAGCATGAATAGTGATTAAATTAAATTATAATTTAAAATATATTAAGTTATAACATAAGTAACATATTTTTTTTATGTAGAGAGTTACTTCAAAAGGAGCAGGAAAAAGTCCCATTCTGATGTACTTAACTTTGATGTTGCAAAAAAGAGAAGCAATCATTAGGGGGTGAACACTTTCTGGAGGCTCTGTACACTCACTGTCCACTTTATTAGGAACACCTGTACACCTGCACAATCAAGCAATTATCCAATCAGCCAGTCATGTGACAGCAATGCAATGTGTAAAATTATGCAGATACAAATCAAGAGTTTCAGGTAATGTTTATATCAAATATCAGAATGTGGAAGAATGTGATCTCAGTGACTTTGACTCTTTGACTGTGGTTACTCATGCCAGATGGGCTGGTTTCAAAAACTGCTGATCTAGGATTTTTGTGCAGATTCTAGAGTGTACGCAGAATACTGAGAAAAAGTGTATGGCAGTTCTGCAGGAAACACCTTGTTGATGAGAGAATGGCCAGACTGGTTCAAGCTGCCAGGAAGTCTACAGTAACTCAAATAACCACTCTTTACGACAATGGTGGGCAGAAAAGTATCTCAGAATGCATACCAGACAATATTTTTCAAATTTTCAAATGTCTAATTTTGGTGAACCTGTGCCTATGAACACTGTAGCCTATGATTCCTGTTCTTGGAATGATCCACGGTCTTCTGCTGTTGCTCTGAGAAAGTAATGGGGAAGTATTTGATTAGGTCAAAAGCCTTACATTTATGAACTTGAATGTAAAGGTAAGGAGATACAACAGATGGAGGAGGACAGAAGACAAAGGGAATATGACCTAGAGGCAAGTGGTCAAGGCCTTGTACCCTAATCAAATATTTTCCCATTTCTTTCACTGTCTGTATACATTTTTGCTCCAGAAATTATAATTGCACAGTTTCTGCCTGATTACACATGAGTAAAAACAACCACAACAACAACAAAAATCTTGATTCAATTTCAAAACTACAAGAGAACAGTTTCTATAAATGTTTGAAAATAGGGAGGCTGATGTTGCAGATGAGGATTTGCCATAACTTCAAAATTTCTGAAATATGGAAAGGATGGTGATGAAAATGGGTTTTACTTAATTTATTCATCTAATTTGTGCATTTTGGAGAAGCACAAGCTCAAACCATTTCTCCTCTGATATGATTACTAGCACATTAAATATTATTTGGTCACCGTGGGTAACCATGTGCTTCTTGTTTTGAACCATATGACTATGTTGATATGCATAATCTTACATTCTGTAAAAAAGCACACTCCTCTCTGAAGGAAGAATTTAGATCTTAATTTACAAAGAGCTTTAACTCTAGAATTCATTGATATGTTGTACAAAAATATGTGCTTTGCATAATTATTTGTTGAGTTCAACTACCTATGGAGCTTAGAAGCCGACAAGAGTAGTTGAATATGAATTTTGTATATATTTGCAGTATATGATATATTCAAATACATTAACTAAAATATTTTTTTCTGTGATGTATTTAATAAATTTATATTTTACCTATTTATTTTTTCTTTGTTTTCAACTTGATAGGTGTCAGGTGGTAGAGATGGGTGCAGGTGCAGGTGAGGTTTATTAAAATTCAACAGACAATCCAAAACAATAGGCAAGAGCAGGCAAGGCAAGTGTGTTGGGTTGCTGCAGTAGTAACACAACTTCTTTTTTCCATGGTATTCACTTTCATTGTTGCTTAGATTGGCTTGGCCCACTTGCATGGGTTCAGGGCCTCAGACTGGGAGTTCCACTCCAATTTGGGTCTCTGGCAAATGCACAGGAGAATGCCTAGGCAGATGGTGAGATCAGTCATTGAGGCCACAGTTGCAGAATCGCAGCAGTCAAGTTCAGTGATTTTGAGTTCAAACCTTTGTGATATGCCTCTTGCATGTCGGTTCGTTCCATCCACTCCCTGCCACGAGGATATGGAACTCTAGTGAATAGTCTGCAGAACTTTGTTGACCTTGGGTGATGTAGAGGAGCAGCTCTCTGATCTCTTTTCCTTATGGAGGATGATTAAACACTCACTAGAATAGTTCTATGAAGAGACTGTAGGATGAGATAGGCTCCCCTGCCTGGGACCAGACAGCCATGGCCAAGATTAGCACCTTGGCTGTGAGCAGTTTGATGAAAGGGGTGACCTTCTGTCAGTCAGAAACACCTTCTTGGCCAGAGAAATAAAGTGAGCATTGCAGCATGACGCCGTTACACTGAGCTGGCTCTCCCAAATACTTTTCGGGATGGGAGATGAGGGAAGGAGCTGAAATGGCAGGATGCTGTGGTGCTGTGAAAGCCAGTGGGAGCATGTTGATGAGCTGTGTCAGCTTGGCGTCCAGCAGGGACGCCTGTTGGTGCTCCCTGACTAGATGGCTCACCTGCTGCATATATGTGCTGGTGAAGTGTTCGCAAGGTTTATTAAAATCCAAATGTTGATCCAAAATGTTAGGCAACAGTAATGTTAGAAACAAACTCGTGAAAACCAGAAACAAACAAAGTCAGAAACCAGAACAATGTGAACAATAAAGAAAGGCTTGGTGTGTACACACTGAGTTTTACCTCATGGTGATTGAGAGTTTAGTGTGTGCTTATACAGTATGTGTGGTGACTGAGTCCAGGTGTGTGCAATCAGTAATCTGGTGATGATCTGTGAATGTGAGAGTGCTGGCGAGTGCTGGAAATCGTAGTCCATGGAGGGCATATTCAGTGCCAGATCCAGCGCTGAAATTACAATAGGAGTAAGATTTTAGATTTTAAAAAATCAGAACTGTAAAATTTCGGATTTTAAAAATTCAGAATCCTAAATACAAATCCCAAAAATTCAAATGTCAAACATTCAGATTTTTTAGATTAGATTAAACTTTATTGTTATTGTGCAGAGTATGAATACAGAGCCAATGAAATGCAGTTTTTTTGCATATCCCAGCTTGCTAGGCAGCCATGATATGGCACCCCTGGAGCAGATGTGGTTAAGGGCCTTGCTCAAGTGCCCAACAGCAGCAGCTTGACAGTGCTAGGGCTTGAACCCCTGACCTTCTCATCAGTAACCCAGAGCCTCCACAGCCTCCTTTAGCTCAAAGGAAGGTCCAATTACTAAGATAACTGGACACTTGTTAATGAAATTCTCACAATTATCTGGGCTTGGTGCCGCTGCTGCCACAATGTGTCATATTTTAGAGATTGAACCTACCATTAGCTGTAGCTTCGCTGGCCTGTCAAATTGGAATCAGTGACCCAACTAGATGTCGCAATGAGTGGTGGCTGACATTAAACGAATGAAGAAGGGCTAAAGAGATTAATCCAGGCAGATAGGAAGGGTGAAACAGAATTGAACATTTTGCTTACTCTCATTCTTATACCTGCTTTGTTTTGGTGTAAACATCAGGTAGTGTACAAAACTAATTATGGTATGATTTCACAACAAACTAAGTAGGGTATGACTTCACACCACAAGCTGTTGTGTTCTGATTTTTGAACTGCGAAAAGCTTTGGAGGCTGCATTCGCTTTTTAGAGGTATGTGAAGTGTGTTGACTCACTTTCTACCCCTGACACATAAATACCTCTTATTGACACAAAACCTGTCACAGGTTCTCCCTGCAAGCACATTATGAAGGCATTAAAACCAGACATACATGTTGAACTGTGTTTTAAAGGGTCTCTTCAAGCATGCAATTTTTAATGTGTGTCTCATTTTCATATTAAAAGGAACACTGCAGAATTACCTACTTTAAATATAAGAACTAGCATCCCACAAATCATTTTAATCACAAGGGGTGATTTCACTACATACTGATTAAGACAACTTCTTCATTAACAAGGACATCCCAACTGGCTTCTAGGATTCATTCTCTGTCTGTTTCTGTTTTTGTCTTTCTCTGTCCCAACCGGAAAGGTGAAAGCTAACATGTGCTTGCTCTGAGACACATGAAGCCAGCCAACTGCATCTCCTCAAACTGCTGCTCATGCTGCATCTTATGGTAATATAACACACTCAGAGGAAAGTGCTATCTACCCTCTTTCGCATGCGTGAGCTCACAGACTCCCACAATCGGACAGTGTCGCTGTGAGTGACAAGGGAGAGAGCATGCCATCCCTCCCACTGAGATTGCACAGCCAGTTTTGCTTCCTAGCCTCCCAGCCATGGATGGATGTCTTTACTGGGTCACACCAGTTACTGAAAGCAAAGGTTCACATTCTGACTGATATTTAATGTTTGATAATGTATATTATTTATATGAGACAATACGAGGAAGAAACCTTGAGAGGAACCAGACTGAAAAGGGAACCCATCCTCATCTGGGTGCAACGGATAGTGCAATTATAAATAAATCCCTTCTATTATTGTGTACTATATGGACAAATAGTGCAAATGTGCAACCAGCAAATTCATCAATGTTTTCGCAAGAAGTCTGGTTGGTTAAAATCTATCCACTGTCCACTGATGGAGTCCTGAGTACAAAGAGGCTTGTGGCAACTGCAGCCCCAAAGCCACCACAGCAATCGCAGTCCCAAGCCATCACAGTACAGCTCCCCATATGTGAGCCCCAAGCCATCTCCACAGCCCCCAGGTGGCACCATCCCCAGCAATCCAAACGGTTCTTCAGGCCGTCCATATGGGGCCACCCCCAGCAGCAGCGAGCAAACTCAACTGATGAGAACTCCAACCAGAAGTAGGGCATCAGGATAGGTCAGGTAGGTCTGGAGAGCACAGAAGGGGTCAGGATCACTGGCATCTCAGAATTAGCATGTGTAGCTTGACAGAGTGAGAGAGAGAGAGAGAGAGAGAGAGAGAGGGAGAGATTTTTATGTAAGCTTTTGTCCTCTAATGGTTAAGGACAATGTACTTTGCGTGCAGAGTGCAAGCAGGGACTCCGGACAATACTAGCTATGACAGCATAACTAAAAGGGAGAGACAGCATCCAAACATCCCAGTTCACCACAACACTCTATGCCCGTGAACCCTCCAGACCTGCCCCTGTACCTAAGAAAAAACTATTCACAAAAGGCTTCATATGTTTTAAACATTGAGACTGTGTCTGAGCCCTGAACACTAAGTGAAAGGCTGTTCCATAACTGTGGGACTTTGTAAGAGAAAGCTCTACCCCCAGCTGTAGCCCTCACTATTCGAGGTACCAACAAATAGCCTGCACCTTTTGATCTATGTAGGCGTGGGGATCATAAAAGACCAAAAGTTTGCTCAGGTACTGTGGTGCAAGACTATTTAGTGCTTTATAGGTCAATAGTAGTATTTTATAATCAATACGAAATTTGACTGGGAGCCAGTGCAGTGTGGATAAGATAGGGGTGATGTGGTCATATCTTCTGGTTCTAGTAAGGACTCTCACTGCTGCATTCTGGACTAACTGGAGCTTGTTTATTCATCGACTAGAGCATCCAGACAGAAAGGCAATACAGTAATCCAACGTAGAGGTAACAAAAGCATGAACTAATTTTTCTGAATCGTGTAGTGACAATATACAGTTAGGTCCAGAAGTATTTGGATAATGACAGAGTTTTTGTGATTTTGCCTTTATACACGACCACTGTGGATGTGAAATAAAACAATCAAGATGTAATTCAATCAAGTGTAGACTTTCAGCTTTATTTTAAGAGGTTTTACAAAAATATGGCATTTACCATTTAGGAATTAAAGCCATTTTCAACAAAGTACCTCCATTTTCAGGGGCTCAAAGGTATTTGGACAAAGTGACATAACTGTAAATATAACCATAATTTTAATACTTGGATGAAAATTCTTTGCAGTCAATGACTGCCTGGAGCCCATGGAAATCACCAAGTTTCCACTGAGTTTCCTCCCTAGAGATGCTTTGCCAGGTCTTCACTTCAGCCACCTTCAGTTGCTGCTTGTTTGTGGGTCTTTCTGCCTTCAGTCTTGTCTTCAGTAAGTGAAAAGCATGCTCTATTGGGTTGAGATCAGGTGACTGACATGGCCATTGAAGAATATTCCATTTCTTTGCCTTCAAAATGTCTTGAGTTGCTTTCGCAGTATGTTTAAGGTCATTATCCACCTGCACTGTGAAGTGGCATCCTATCAGTTTTGTAGCATTTGGCTGAATGTGAGCAGAGAGTATAGCCCTATACACCTCAGAATTCATCTTTCTACTTCTGTCAGCAGTCACATCATCAATAAACACCAGTGAGCCCATTGGCAGCCATACATGCCCATGCCATAACACTCTCTCCACCATGTTTGACACATGATGTGGTATAAGTTGGATCATGAGCTGTTCCTTTCTTTCACCATACTTTTCTCTTCCCATCATTCTGGTACAAGTTAATCTTGGTTTCATCAGTCCACAGAATCTTATTCCAGAACATGAGAGGCTTTTTTAGATGTTTTCTGGCAAAGTCCAATCTGGCTTTCCTGTTCTTGAATGTTACCAGTGGTTTGCACCTTGTAAACCCTCTGTATTTACATTCATGAAGGCTTCTCTTGATTGTAGATTTTGGCAATGATACGCCTACCTTCTCCAGAGTATTCTTGACTTCTGTTGATGTTGTGAAAGGGTTTTTCTTCACCAAGGAAAGGATTCTGTGATCATCCACTTTAGTTCCACTTCCAGGCCTTTCGATGTCGTTGAGCTCACCAGTGCTTTCCTTCTTTTTAAGAATGTACCCAACTGTTGATTTGGCCACACCTAATGTTTTTGCTATCTCTCTTATAGATTTATATTGTTTTTTCAGCCTAATGATTGCCTCCTTCATTTGCATTGAGATCTCCTTGGACTTCATATTGGTAGTTCCAGTCGAACAGCTGCCAAATGCCAACTCAATACCTGATATCAACTCCAGACTTTTTATCTGCTTCATTTGTCTTGAAGTAACGAGGGCATGGACCGAACGTGGTCAATTAACTTCTTGTCAGTCAATTGTCCAAATACTGTACCTTTGAACCCCTGAAAATGGAAGTACTTTGCTTAAAATGGCTGTAATTCCTAAATAGTAAATGCCATATTTTTGTGGAACCTCTTAAAATAAAGCTGAAAGTCTACACTTTGATCACATCTTGATTATTTTATTTCAAATCCGTTGTGGTGGTTATAAAGGCAAAATCACAAAAACTCTGTCATTGTCCAAATACTTCTGGACCTGACTGTATTTCTTATTTTAGCAATATTTCTGAAGTGAAAAAAAGTGATCCTAGTGATATTATCTACATGAACTTCAAATGAAAGAAAGTCAATAATCACACCAAGGTCTTTTACTGCTGCACATGATAAAACAGAAAGGCTATCCAGAGTTATTATGTAATCAGAAAGCTTACTTCGAGCTGCATGTGGTCCTAGTACAAGTATTTCTGTCTTGTCAGAATTAAGTAAGAGAAAGTTAATAAGCATCCAGTTTCTAATGTCTTTTACACATTCCTCAACTTTAATAAGCTGGTGTCTGTCAGTCAGTGACATCACCAACAACCTCCACAGTGCAGGAGTGAAGGTTTCACAATCCACTGTTCGAAGAAGACTTTGAGAGCAGAAATATAGAGGCCATACCACAAGATGCAAACCACTCATCAGCTGTAAGAATCAGAAGACCAAATGTGTGGAGAAAGGATCTGCTCATGATCCATAACTGCTGATCTCCTGGGATTTTCACACACAACAGTCTCTAGACTCGAGAACGGTGTGAAAACCAAAAAACATCCTGTGAGTGGAGGGTCTGCAGGCTGAAACACCTTGCTGATTGGAGAGATCAGAGGAGAATGACCAGACTGTTCTGAGATGACAAGAACTCTATAGTGACTCAAATAAGCACTCTTTAAAACCGTGGTGAGCAGAAAAGCATCTCAGAAAACACATCAAGGTGAATGGGCTACAACTGCAGAAGACCACATCAGGTTCCACTCCTGTCAGCCAAGAACAAGCATCTGAGGCTATCATGGGCACAGACTCACTGAAACTGCACAGTTGAAGACTTTTTATTCAACTGTTCAGTTTGGGTGAGCCTCTGTCCATGATAGCCCCAGATTCCTGTTCTTAATTGACAGGAGTAGAACCCAATGTGGTCTTTCCTGTTGTAGCCCAACCACCTCAAGGTTCGAAGTTTTGTGCTTGCTGATATGATTTTCTGCTCATCAAGGTTGTAAATAGTGAGTATTTGAGTTACTATATCCTTCCTGGCAACTCGAACCAATCTGGCCATTTTTCTCTGACCTCTCTTATAAGCAAGGTGTTTCCACCCACACAACTGTCACTCACAGAACTGTTTTTGTTTTTCACACCATTCTGTGTAAACTCTAGAGACTGTTGTGTGTGAAAATCCCAGGAGATCAGCAGTTTCTGAAATATTCAAACCAGTCCATTTGGCACCAACATCCATGCCACGGGTAAAATCACAGAGATCAATCTTTTCCCCATTCTGATGTTTGATGTGAACATTACTTGAAGCTCTTGACCTGTATGTGTGTGTATATATATATATATATATATATATACATATACCCTATTTTTTAGTACAAACTTTGTTATAGACTTTTATTTTATGACTTCTACATTATCGATTCAATACAAAAACTTTTTATTTACAGAAAAATGTTTGTATGTCAGTAAAGAAAGCAGCATATTATATAAGAGACCACTTTTCAGACAAAAAACATAGTGAAGGCTGCTGGGTTTTGCTGCAAAAATAAGAAGCACGTGTGATAGTCAAAGTCTCCTGAAGAACTGTGGCTGTTTTTGCAAGATGTTCAGTAAAACTTACAGCTATTGTCCTTATAAAACTGCACAAATTGTACCTGAGACTACTATTTTTTGTGGGATGAACTAAAATGACATCTGTGCCCCAGGCCTTCTCACATGACATCAGTGCCCGAGCACACAAATTCTCTTGTGGCTGAGTTGGCCAATCCCCACAGCCATGCTCCAAATTCACATTTAGAAAAGCATGAGGTTTAGTTTGTACATAGATATTGTACATATATGATCAGCAACATTCTGATACTAAACTTTCAAGGTCAATTGCAGTTTTTTCTTAACCAAAGCCAAAAACGTTCTTGTTTTTTTATAGAGCGCAACTCATTTACTGTGTTTTTCCCTTTAGTACATTTTTTGTTTGTTAGGCAATGCTTTCAACACTCACCTCTGCTGAGATGCATGTAGAGTTGAAACGCATATGGGATATGGTATGTTTAAAGTCTTATTGTATTTAATCCCGCACGCACATGGCACATGGCTCGCCTTTTTAATCTGTGTTTGTATAACAATTAAAGGCTATGAAAAGGGCAGTGTTTCCTACTGCTGGGGTTCCTGCCATTTCCGGCATTCTGACGAAGAACCCAGAATTTTTAAGTGTATTGTTACTAATCAAGCTCAAGACAGAAGTTATGTACTACTTAGGAAACAATATCCCATGGAGTATAAATCATGCAAAACAAAATCTGCAGTATGCAAAGGATGTGTGCAGTATGCAGTTTTAAGTCCTGTGTGAGTCATTTCAGAAAAGACACACTGAAATTGTACTGCAGGGTTAAACTACTCTGAAGAGCAGGTCAATGAAAAAAAAAAACATTAAATCATTATTAAGAATAAATTAACGATATGGTTGATTATTGTTTTAGATGAGTGGGTGGGGCTACAATGCTGATTGCGCCTCACTGGTCAACCTTCACCAGCTCAAAATAAGAGTCTATCACTTAAACTTCCAGAGCTGCTAGAGGGTCTTTGTACATTTTAGCTTCCTGCATTGAACTGAAACGTAAACAAACAGCAAAACAACTTGTTTCTTGTTTTTTCTTTTTTGTCTATAGTGGAAGAAACGGGATTTCAGCCCGAATCACCATCTAATCGCCATCTAATCATTATTAAGAATAAATTAACCATACGGGTTCATTATTGGTTTGGTCAAGTGGATGGGGCGAAGATGCTGATTGCGCTTCTTTTTTTTTTCAACGGTCTTTGTACATGCACGAGCTAATTTTTTTGATAAAAGAGAGTGCAGGACCGGAGCTGGTAACTGCTACATTACTAGCTATAAGCAGCAGATTATGTATATATTATTATAAATGGAAAATAAGTTAATAAATTAATGCATATATAAATAAATTGAAGGGGAAAACCTGTCCAATAGACTGGTGATTTATTTCTGTAGCATACTTTCAAAAAATAATAATAGATCATATTTATTGTTCTTTTTGCCAGATTATCATATTTAATTAGATTAGCAGTGCAACGTCAGCCAGTTGGCTTACTGTACCACTTACAGATTTTTCAGTATATCTAGTTTTTTTGCTTGGTGTTGGAAGAAAATTGATAAATGCGTATTCCGTGAAACGGATAATATGAACTCGACAGGTGCATGTACGTTTCACCTAAATAAACTTGATAAACCTATAGAAACATTTTTTAAAAACTTTTTTTAAATTTTTTTTTTAAACTTTAATTAGGTTTACACAATCCATGTACAGTGTGGCAACAGTTCTGATAAATCTATCTAAAGTTTTTAAACGATCAAATAAAAAAATAATTTCCTTTATGTGTTTCTACTGACAGTTCTCTGACTTTTTGAAAGTGAGTCTATAATCAGCATTACTTAGTCTACTGTGTTCATACAATATTAGAATATGTTGAAGCTGAATTTGGAAAAGATTTATTAAAAATCCTGGAATTGAAATGTGATTGATGTATAAATAATAATAATAATAATAATAATAATAATAATAATAATAATAAATAATAAATAATGCTACAAACAAATAATATTTAAACATGTACAATGGAAATAAAAAGTCTACACACCCCTGTTAAAATGGCAGGTTTTTGTGAAGTAAAAAAGGAAACTAAGATAAATCAAGTCAGAACCTTTTCCACCCTCAATGTGAAATTACAGTGTATAAAAATTAAGTGAAAAACAATCAGAAACATTTTAGGGAAAACAGGAAAAATTAAAAAGTTACAATAACCTGGTTTCATAAGTGTGCACGCCCCTTTATTATTGGGGACGTGGCTGTGTTCAGAATGAAACAATCACATTCAATCTCAGGTTCAAAAGTAATTATTATACATGTGTTATCAATGAAATTATTCTGATTAACCCCAAAATTAACCCCAAACCAGCTGTTTCTGTAGGATTTTCTTGACCTCTTCTTGGTTTCATTTGACTGCTGAAGCCATGGTCTACAAAGAGCTTACAAAGCATGTATGGTATCTCACTTGTTGAAAGGTATCGACCAGGAGAGGGATATAAAAGAAGTTCCAAAACATTATTTGTGCTATGGAACACCGTGAAGGCCGTCATCAGTAAGTGAAAAAATATGGAACACCACAGTGACATTACCAAGAACAGGAGATCCTTCCAAAATTTACAAAAAGACAAGACAAAAACTTACCAGAGAGGCTGCCAAGAGACCTATGACAACATTAAAGGAGCTGCAGGAATGTCTGACAAGTACTGCATGTGACGACAATCTCTCATATTCTTCACATGTCTGGGCTATGAGTTAGGGTGGCTAGACAGAAAACCTTTCTCACAAAAAAACATCCAAGCCCCACTAAATCACCCTAAACTATGTGGCAAAATATGTTATGGTCTGGTGATGAGAACAATTCCAAAAGTTATAATTCCATAATTTCAAAAAGATATGTTTGGTGCAAAAAAAGCACATCACCAAAAGAACACTATGCCTACGGTGAAGCATGGTGGTGACAGCATCGTGCTGTACGGCTGCTTTTTCTCAGCCAGAACTGGGGCATTTATCAAGGTGGAGGGAATCATAAATAGCTACAAATTCCAGTCAATTTAGTGCAAAATATTCAGGCATCTGCTAGTAAGCTGCAGATGAAAAGGAATTTCACAACAATGACCCAAAGCATACATACAAATCAACAAAGGAATGGCTTAACCAAAACAAGATCAATGTATCTGAATGGCCTAGCCAGAGCCCAGACCTGAATCCAACTAAAAATCTGTGAGGTGACCAGAAGCGGGCCACAAAAAACGGCCATTTTAACAGGGGTGTGTAGACTTTTTATATCCATTGTAATTGTACAGGGACTCCAAATTATGTAAAAAATTAAAAGTTTAAAAACTGCATAATTGATAAGTATTCATCCCCATTTGTTTTAGCAATCTAAATTAGGACTAGTATTTAATTTTTGAGACTTCACAGTAAATATGTTAAACAGGGTACACCTGTTTTCATTTTAAATCCACCTGTGTCCAGTTGTGTGCTGAACTTTGATTTTGGGAGGTTTCACAGCTAAAATGGAAGATCAGATCTGTCCTGCTGTCGTGAAGACCAAGGAACTGCCCATTAAGCTTTGAGATGAAGTTATTAGAAGTAAAAATTCTGGAGGTTATAAAAAAATAGCAAAGCTTTGAACCTTCCTAGAAGCACTGTGAAATCCATTATAAGTGGAAAAAAATATGGCTTTTTTTTTTTTTTAACTCGGACGCTGCTAAGATCCAGCCAAACTGAGTGCCTAGGCAAGAAGAGCAGTCGTCAGAGAATTGTCCATGAAGGGGTTACCAGAGCTCAGTGGCTGAAATAGAAGAAGCTGTGCAGACCTCAACAATATCATCAGCTCATCACAGATCCAGCCTCTGTGGGAGCATGGCTAGAAGGAAGTTACTTCTGAGAAAATCTTTTAACGGTTACTCACATTTATTACTTTGCACAGCTGACATATATTCATAGAAAAATGCTAGTATTTTGCTAATGTTTTGCTATAATTTCCTGTTGACACTTGTGGAGTAAGAGAAGCAGTAATCTTGGAGTTATAAGAAGAAAGCCTTGTTGTCAGTGTGATCTGAGAGCAAAGGACTGCTGCATCATCACCATGGAAACCAGCTGGGTCAAACTTCTCATTTATTAATGTAGGGACAGTCTTGTCTTTTCCCTTCATTGAATTTTCACTATGCTTTTCAAAATACTTTAAATTCATTGGTGCAGAGAAATGAACTTCACTCCCTGTCTTACTTTTATCAATTGATAAGCAGGGCTGGCAGGGTCCTCAAAAATGGATTCTCTTATAGAAGAATTATCAATGCAATTATGCAAAGCTCAAGTGCAGTACCGGGAAGTGCACTATGATGCCTTACAGTAAATATATTAAAATACTTGTATGGCGTTTTATGCTTTTACCAGGACACTTTGCATTTTGGGCAATAAAATTGAGTTTTATGCAAATAAAATATAGATACAGTAGATTCAAAGATGATAAGATTCAAATTGGACTGGAAAATTTGGATGCAGGTGCTGGGACAGGGTTGCTATATTGAGGGTGGGGGAAGGTTTCAAGTAGGCACGGGTCCCAGTAGGACTTTAGGGAATTTTCACCTGATTTTTAATTCAATTCAATTCAATTTATTATTTGTATTACTCTTTCAACAATGGAAATGTATATATTCTGGATATAAATTTTAAATTTAAACTTGATTTTCATTTACCTTCAAGCATAAACTAAATTTTATTGTTTCAGTAAGGAAAAGAATAATTGAATCTGCAAATGCATTCAATCAAAATTCAAAACAGCCTTCCAAACAGTAAAAAATATAATCTTCCTCCAAACTCAAAACTATGCTTCACAAAACCTTAATGGTTGTTTTAAGCTCAGATGCATTAACTCATTTATAATCTATACCATATTTTTTTTTGTAAAGACATGAAAAATTATAAAGTAATAAGTAGAGAATGACATTTTGACCTGACTTGAATTAGGGTGTTGCCAGTTGAGTTATTATTAACCAAACTAAAAAAATTAAATGCTCCATCTATCATTGCACAACAAGTAGGGTAATACTACTCACCAGCACCACACAAATAACTTGTCTCCAGCAAACTCTACAAATATAAACACTGGCAGCTTTACTGAGTAGTGGTTGGAAAACACCTGTGAATGGATGGAGGCCAGCTGACTTACAGGGAACTGCAGACTAGTGTCATTGTTTAGGTTTGAGACACTTGGACATTATGGATTGCTCTTTTCCTCCCTCTTATGTCAATCCCTACACTGTTTAAAAAAAACAAAAAAACAAAAAAAAACCCTGTTGTTTTTACAGGAAAACGCTGGCACAATATGTACAGCAGCACAGTAGATAACTTTACTGGCACAATATGTAAACTGATTTACAGTGAATGAAATCACAGCTGAATCACATTACAAACTTGTTAAGTCTAAAAAAAACTTGTTTATTTATATACAACACAGTTATGCAAAATTGACTATTTCCTGTATTTTTTACATGTAATAATTGCTTATTGTGCATCAATAAATGATACAATTAACAGGGAAATATCAAACAAAATGCATTTTAACTGGTAAAACAACAGTAAAACTTTGCATTTTAAATGGAGATGTTCTGTATATTATACATAAAATCTATTCATAATATGCTGTATTTTTATGTTTTAATAATGAAGTTATTGTGGTAAATCTCAAAAACACATCTTGAGAAAAGACAAGAAGCAAAATATAACTTGAGAAATTTATTTAACAGCCATCGTCAATAGCTGTAAACAACTGGATGAATTTTTATTCAAACAAAGTTTTCAAAGTTTGAAACAAAGTTTATGTGCCAGGCACACAACAACAACCCACACTCTCCCTGTCTGGAATGTTCCACAGTATGGCATAAAACTAATCTATCTCCATGGAGCCAATCAGGTGATGCCAAAAGGCCAAGGTACAGGTCAGATCTACAGGCGAGCCCCCTCACGTTTGTTAAGGTATTTTTTGCAATAAAAACAGTTCTAATTGAATAAATGCAAGATAGATAAGTTTTATACCATATTGTGAAACATTCCCGCAAAGAAAGAACATCTTAATGAAACAAGCAGGTGGCGGACTCGCTACCAGAAAAAGTTAGTGCATCTTTAAGACTTTAAAAAAAAATTATATAGTGCCTTAATAAACATAATACACATTGTGGATTTAGAGCGAAAACTAACAGTACCTCTTTTCAAACAAAGAGTCAGAGTCCACAGAAAGAGTCCATATTTAGGCTTAACGCCACTCGTGATCGGAGAGTTCCTGTATCAGGGTGAGGACTCGAGGGTTCACGTTGAGACGACGATTGGAGTTTTTATTCTCTACTTTGGTTCCTTTTTCTGGGTTTATTGAGAAAAAACACCTGTAGAACAAAAGCATATTAAAGCATATTAAGCATTTTAATTGATCAGTTATAAAAAAAAATAAAAAAGACTACAAGAAACAATATACACACTACCGGTCAAAAGTTTGGAAAGTGTACTATTTTGATTGTTTTTGAAAGAAGTTTCTTCTGCTCAACAAGGCTGCATTTATTTGATCCAAAATACAGCAAAAACAGTATTATTGTGAAATATTTTTACAATTTAAAAATGCAATTTGTTTCTGTGATTTAAAGCTGAATTTTCAGCATCATTACTCCAGTAATGATCCTTCAAAAATCATTCTAATATGCTGATTTGCTACTCAAGAAACACTAATGTTAAAAACAGTACAATTTTTCAGGATTATGTAATGAATAAAGTTCAAAACAACAGCATTTATTTGAAATATAAAGCTTTTGCAACATTATAAATGTCTATACTGTCACTTGATCAATTTAATGCATCCTTGCTGAATAAATGTATTAATTTAAGTTCTTTCCTAAAAAATAAATAAATAAATAAATGAATGAATGAATAAATAAAATAATCTTACCGACAATGTTACAGAAGCTTTCTATTTCAGATAAATACTGTTCTTTTGAACTTTATATTCAAAGAAAAAAAAAAAAAAAAAAAAACTGTTTTCAACACTGATAATCATCAAATGTTTCTTGAGCATCAAATCATCATATTAGAATGATTCCTGAAGGATCACGTGACTGAATTTTGAGCATTTTAGTGATGCTCAAAATTCAGCTTTGCATCACAGGAATAAATTACACTTTAAAATATATTCAAATAGAAAAGTTTTTACATTTTAATAATATTTCACAATAACAGCTTTTTTTGTATTTTTAATAACATAAATGCAGCCTTGGTGAGCAGAAGAGACTTCTTTCAAAAACAGTAAAAATAGTACAGTTTCCAAACTTTTGACATGCATATATAAAAAAAACAGTCTGAGCCTTGCCAAGACTCAGAGCTGAACCAAGAGACTCAGGCCACACCCAGAGGCAAGGCCGAGAGTCAGACCCAGACTAAGACCGGGCTCAAGTCCGGCTCTTAGTCTGGGTCTGACTCTCGGTCTTGAGTCCCGGCCTTAGTTAAGGTCCGGATTAAGACCGGGACCTCTGAGCCGGACTCCAGGTCCCAGAGTCCCAGGTCTGAGAAATGAGTAAGCCATGTTTACTCACCTTTGAAGAAACTCCAGAGTTGAAGCCAGCTCATGAAGCAAGCCAGCTGTGCCTCGAACATGAGGCACAATGCAGAAATGAAGGAGGAGATGTTTGTGTTGATAAGGTTCCGATCCAGACTCAGCATGTACACTATATTACCAAAAGTATTCGGTCACCCATCCAAATGATCAGAATCAGGTGTCCCAATCACTTGGCCTGGCCACAGGTGTATAAAATCAAGCACTTAGGCATGCAGACTGTTTTTACAAACATTTGTGAAAGAATGGGCCGCTCTCAGGAGCTCAGTGAATTCCAGCGTGGAACTGTCATAGGATGCCACCTGTGCAACAAATCCAGTCGTGAAATTTCTTTGCTCCTAAATATTCCACAGTCAACTGTCAGCTTTATCATAACAAAATGGAAGAGTTTGGGAACAGCAGCAACTCAGCCACGAAGTGGTAGGCCACGTAAACTGACGGAGAGGGGTCAGCGGATGCTGAAGCGCATAGTGCAAAGAGGTCGTCGACTTTCTTCACAGTCAATTGCTACAGAGCTCCAAACTTCATGTGACCTTCAGATTAGCCCAAGTACAGTACGCAGAGAGCTTCATGGAATGGGTTTCCATGGCCGAGCAGCTGCATCCAAGCCACACATCACCAAGTGCAATGCAAAGCGTCGGATGCAGTGGTGTAAAGCACGCCGTCACTGGACTCTAGAGCAGTGGAGACGCGTTCTCTGGAGTGATGAATCACGCTTTTCCATCTGGCAATCTGATGGACGAGTCTGGGTTTGGAGGTTGCCAGGAGAACGGTACATTTCGGACTGCATTGTGCCGAGTGTGAAATTTGGTGGAGGAGGAATTATGGTGTGGGGTTGTCTTTCAGGAGTTGGGCTTGGCCCCTTAGTTCCAGTGAAAGGAACTTTGAATGCTTCAGGATACCAAAACATTATGGACAATTCCATGCTCCCAACCTTGTGGGAACAGTTTGGAGCGGGCCCCTTCCTCTTCCAACATGACTGTGCACCAGTGCACAAAGCAAGGTCCATAAAGACATGGATGACAGAGTCTGGTGTGGATGAACTTGACTGGCCTGCACAGAGTCCTGACCTGAACCCGATAGAACACCTTTGGGATGAATTAGAGCGGAGACTGAGAGCCAGGCCTTCTCGACCAACATCAGTGTGTGACCTCACCAATGCGCTTTTGGAAGAATGGTCAAAAATTCCTATAAACACACTCCTCAACCTTGTGGACAGCCTTCCCAGAAGAGTTGAAGCTGTAATAGCTGCAAAAGGTGGACCGACATCATATTGAACCCTATGGGTTAGGAATGGGATGGCACTTAAGTTCATATGTGAGTCAAGGCAGGTGACAGAATACTTTTGGTAATATAGTGTACCTTGTGGAGGAATAGCAGGACTGTCCTATGAACAAATTATTTAAGTGCTGCACTCACATGACAAATTCTATAAACAGTGCAATTAAAAAAAAGAGATATGAAACAGACTTACCACAGACAATAACAACGGGTGTCAGAAGCACTTGCTCCAGTTGGACCTCTTCTGCCAGACATGTATCTTCTACATGGAAGAACATGGACTCCTCCTTCTCATCAAAGTAGCTGAGCAGAAGCAGGATCATCTCTATCACATTATCTGAACAGCCACTCTGCAGTCCCCAGATCCTCTGAAGCCTTGCATAATTCTGAAGGAATTTCTTGCTCTTGTTGACACAAACTGTGGTCATGTAGCCTTTTTCCTTTCAAATCCAAATTTCGTGTGAATGTCTCTTTGAGGTCAATCCCAGTGAGTTCCATAAAGTGGACTGACATGCCAAGTTCATCAAACCAAAACGGCCACTCCTCTCTAAGGCATTTGATACTTTTTCCCTGGTTGACATGTTGACGCTGTGTGTAAAATGTGGACTTCATTAAACATTTTACCTCCTCTGGATTGGCATCAGAGTGTTGGAACATCACCTTGAGTTTTTCCATCTTTTGCTGCTGGCTCTCTTGAGTTTCTTCAAGGGGCAGAAATTTTACATTCCATTTAATGCATCCATAAGTGTCCTGCATTGCTGCTCTGTCTTCTAATGGGATCTCGTCTGTTTGGTCCGAGTCATCGGTCTGATGTTTTCTTTTTCTTATTTTGGGTGTTGAAGTGCGCCTCACATTTTCAATTCTGTTTTGCAACTGTTTGACAAGGGAATGGTAGCCTGTTCCAACAATATCACCCTCTATTACATCTTGGAGAGAACTGGGATATTTTGCCACCATTTTTGTTGCAACGTCAGTTGAATGCTTTTTACCTACATGAGGGCATTTTTGCATCATCTCAGTCACAACAATCCAGACCATTTGCCTCGTTAGTTTTGGGCCAGGCCTTTTTCCCCTCTCTAAAGCCTGCATCACTTCCTCAGGAAATTTACTCCATGGAATTTCAAAGTTGATGTCCCACTGTGTGTCAAGTCCTGGACTGCTGGAGGAGCTTGACGATGAACTTTGGGGTGAAACAGAGAGCGATGGCAGCGATTGGGTAGGTGAGGCTTCCATAGATGATAGTGAACTCTTCTCGGGAGTGTGGTCTTTAAATGGCAAAAAAATAAGATTGATTCATACTGTAAAATATTTCACAATGTCCATGTCTGCTGTTGATTTTGAATAGTTGTGTGGTGGTGTATAGTGTTTTTACTTACATTTCTGTTTCCAAGCAGAAAGAAGCTTTCTGGCTTCTACAGGTCTTAATGCTGTCATCAAATCAGCCTCCGTTACGAAGCGTAGATCATACGTCTCGACTCCAATGGACTGCAAGTGCTCTTCCAGGATGTTTTTGTTTACTGCTTGAAGTTGTGGTAGGACTTCCATGATGGCGCCATCTAGGAAGGTTCGCTCTGAGTCAGTCATATTTGCACTGAAGACAAAATGGCACCTTCAAACAAAACAGAAAATATATACAGTACATACACTTAACAGAGCAGGGACATGCATCAGGTAACACTTATATTAATGTCAAATTATTTACAGTAAGAAGTGAGCTTTAATTGGACTTTATTTTTCCACAATACTGTGTTTTAGTGGAATGACTTGGTATCCATCAAGAATGTATGATACCAAAGGATAGAAATCAGGCAGGTCATTAATGTTGATGCACTGTAACCCAAGACTGTCCTTTGTCACAGAATACAGATGGTATTCTGAGAGGAAGGTGCCTTTGTGGATATCCATCAGAACATACACAGATGTGTCATTATGAATCAAGATGAGTAGAAGTTCACCAAACTCCATATACTCATCATTTCTGTACACAAGAAACTGTCCTTTTTTATATGCAGTGCCCTTGTACTGAATGTCTGTGGTAACTGTGGTATGGCTTTCTGAAAAGGCTAACTCCCTGACTGCATGTTTAATAGTGTTACTGTAGAGGTTGGGATAAAACACACAGCTGTCCTTCACTTGCAGTAGTTTACTGCATTCTTGCCCAGCTAAAAGATATGCCTGATACATCTGATGACGCTCTGACGAAGTTTGACAAATGTTTTTGAAGTTTTTCAAGTGTCTGGCACATCTTTTAAAATAACTGTGCTTACTTTCAAACCTAAGCGTCCATATCAATGGACCAAATTTCAAGATCAGTGCTGAATAATGGCACAAATAGTGGTGCTTGGGTTTTAGTTGCACTTCGGGAAACAACATCTTTCTCAACTCCAAATATTCTTGGATCAAAATGTCAAGATATGCTATCTTGGACAAGGAATTGTTCTGAGCACAAATAAGATCCACAATGTCTTTTAGCTGGAGAGCTAACTGCCATACTTCATCCTCATGATTTTGCACTTTGTCACCAATCAAAACTGGTAGCAATCTCAAAAGGTTCCAGTTTTGAATGGCTTGCCCTGATAACTTGGCACTGTCTGGGTTGACAGCACATGGCTTTGTGAGTGCTTCAGATCCTTTGTACTTTAACTGTTTGATGCGCCTGTTTAAGAGTGAGTACGTGAACCATTTTTTCTTTTTTATAATGTTCTTCAGGTACAGTGTTAGATCATATGACAAGACTCCTTCAAAGAGGTCATGACCTAAACAGGGCGGGAGACCAGGCTGGGATACGTGAAAAGACTCAAGGGCATTAAAGATAGAGTTTACCTTTATCCCTCTGACGCCTTGGATGTTTTCAGCCTGGAGATCAGCAACAGCTGCGTCATACATCTCTGGAGTGCGTAGAGGACCACAGACATTCGGATCAGCCACAAACTCACTTCTTGTGATTTCACAGTACCTGCAAAAATATTGAGAATGGCTGAAGTTCTCTGTAAACCCACCTATGCAATGAGAACCCAAGTTATCCCCAGCAATGCAGTAAAGACCCCCTTTTACTGTTTGTCCATCTACATTTATTCCATCTGTCTCCAAGGATTTCAGATCTGCCAACAACTCTGAGAAAACTTTGACTACTCCAAAACGCTTAAGGTCATCCTCAACACACAACAAGACTAAAAACATATTATCAGTATTTGAACGCAAATGAATGGGTAAATTTGCTAATGAAATATAGACTGCAAGAACTTTGTGCATCTTTTTAGCAGAACCCAGGGGATTCACAATTTCAAATGAATCTTGGTACAAAATCAGTTTGAGGCTTTAAGGGTTTTCATTGAAGAACTGGTGACATTTGAAATTTTGTCCATCATATAAATCCGTAAAAACCTCTACATCAGGATCTCCAAACTGTTGTGACTGTGTATTCCTCCCTAAACGTGACTGTAAAAAGCTCTTCAGAGTTTCTGCTACTGGTATGTAGTAAGCAAATTTTTGTCATGTTTTCATCCATTCCCAGTGCCACTTTTTGGGGTTCTGTGTAATTAAACATTTTTGTGAATGTCTGATTTCTAGAGTATGTAGTTCTTAATTGTCCCTGATGACAGGCAGAGAACAAATCTGACTCTTTAATGCAGTCACAGATTTTAGAGACTGCTTCATCTGATAGGCTCATATCATTTTTTAAAAAAGAACTTACTCTAGTTATTGTATAGGCTTGACCTAACTCGTGCACATTCTGCATTTCCTCAACAATAGTCTGTATAGTTGAGGCAGAAATTAGCAGCTGTCCTTGTAGTTTAAGGTAAAAGAGACACATGTTTCTGACATAAGACTGACTATCATTCTCTGGCATATCACTGGCTGCACTAGCTGTTGGCATGACTTCATGTGTGTTTTCTGAATCATCTGTACTGGCAATGACATCTGGGGGCTGAGGGCGAGTTTCCCTGTACATGTTATCGATACCATCTGGGGAGCATGCTTTATGCTTTCTACACATGTGAGAAGTAAATGACGACTTTTTTGTAAACACGTGTTTACAACCACTTACTGGACATGACACAGACCTGCCCTCGCCAATATGATCATTTAAGTGAGACACAAGCTCTTTCACCGTGTGAAAACGGCGGGCACATAATGAAACTGCGCATTTTAAATCCGCAACAACAGCTATAGGAGCAGCTTGCGCTGCATTGTGCACACGATAAAAATGGCCCTTGAAAGCTGAGTAAGTGATAAATGTTTGACTACAGTTGGCGCCAACACATTTAAAAAGACAACGGGGCTCATTCCTATGCACTTTGCAATGTAGTACATAGCCTCTTAATGTATCCAATTTCTTTTTACAAAAGACACAGGTGATCATTTTTGGGATTTCAAGTGTTTGCCTGTGCTTTTCAGCTGAACCAAGTTATCACGCATTGATCTAGCTAGCTAGTTCACACCATGTGCTTTCAGCACACATTTTCGTTTGGTCTCGAAAAAAGTAGGCTAAACACTGTGAAGCTTACCGTGCAAACTTTTAATTTTCCAATTGAACAGCAGCAGACCCTCTAAAAACTTCTTAAAATTGTAGATAAAAACGTTTAAAAGACACTGTTCCGAAGACTTCTGCTGTGCCTCTGTTTTCTTTCTAGCAAGCGCTGCTCTGGCTCGCTCGTTATTGACGTCAGCCGCAGGTGAGTGTCTCCCGCTCCTCACGTCATTATCCAATCAGAGACGAGTTTATCTGCGAACTATGCGATTCAAAATTAGCAGACTCAGCGGCAGAGCACAATGAGAGAGGACAAGTACAAGTCTGTGTTTAGAGGAGGCACTGGTTGTTTAGCCTGTGATAATGATAAAATGCTCAAAACAATGCTGAAATAATTTATAAATATAAATAGAAAACCAGTAGGCTAAGTATAACATTACAATTTAAAGACTAAAAGAAACATAAAGCATACAAGGATTATGGTTAGGACTGAACAGAAGTGTTACTTTGCACAGGCCTCAGTAATTTTAATTCCTTATACACATACTTTATAAATAGAGTAGGCTACAAATAAATCATAAAGCGATGTTAGTGAAGGCACTGTTTGGTTGTTTAGCCTGTGATAATGACACAATGCTCAAATTATTACTATTGTTTTATCAATAGGCCTATGTAGAAAACCAGTAGGCTAAGAATTACATTAAAATTTAAAGACTAAAAGAAACATAAGGCATATAAGGATTAGGACTGAACAGTACCTATTACTTTGCATATCAATATTATAATTTGAATTATAAAAACAATGTTATTATAATTGTAGCCTATATTTTTATATATAAATCCAGACAGGCAACCTCTCAGGTTCACAATACATTTTTTTCTAAAAACATTTTTACTACCTCAATTTGCATCAATCATATTAAAAGTACAGCATAAACTTGTATAGTGACTTACTTTAGTTGTATTTTTAAGAACAACTGACTAAAACTTTAGTTTTTACAATATTTGCATGTCAAATGAACAAAGTTGTTTTGTTATGAGTATTACAGTATTTCTCTGTTTTTTTTATACCAATCTTTGTAGTTTTAACAAATAAATTTGATTATAATCGCATATCGATGTTGTAAATATAACAAAACATTCTGTTTAATAGTTTACAAAAGTTCACTGTGATTTAAACAAAAAATATATGTTTTTGGATTTACAATACTTTTCTGTAGGAATTTTACAGTGTTTTCCTGTAAATCTCACAGTCATTTTTTACAGTGTAACAATGCAGATGTATGTGACTGGATAGGGTTTGTTCTCGTTGTGAGGCCGGTAGTTTGTAATTATTGTACACTCAAGCCTAACCTCAATCAGAACTGAATCCTGTGATCAATTCTTCTTTCCTTTTCAACACCTTCCCCCTCAGATAAGGAGATCAGATTTTCCCATGTGTTTTAAATGTGCAAAAAACAAGTCTTGTAAAACAATTTTTGTAAATTTTAAGTCTATGTGCTTAATGTATTAAGCAGTTTTAAACTACTTTAAAGGTGATATGATTCCCAGCATAAAGAAGAGGCAAATATCATTTTCATACAAAGGGATTCATGTTTCTCAGATTACTACCATCTGTCATATTTTGTGTATTGAAATTGAGAAATGTACTTCTGGAAAGGCACAGTTATACCTGATTTACCCACCATATTTTCTGTCTATTCTTCAGGGACATCTCATCAAATGCACCAACCTTTGAGGCGAGCACACAATCACACAGGCTCTCTGGAATGAACTGGACATTAGAGACTTGTATTTGCTCTGTGTTAAATAAAAAAAATTACAGAGGAGAGATATATATAGAGGAGATAGGAGAACTGGAGATTGGAACTGTGTTGTTGTATGCAAGGAAAAAAGTTTGTTAAATAATACCATAACCATAATAAAAGTGTATTGTTCTGTTTTCCAGTAGCCTGATTAGCCTACTGTTGGGTGTGACTAGGTGATGTAGTTATATATCACTGAAGGGGGTTTCAAGACATTTATATTTGTATTGGATTCAGTTATGTTTGTAATTTGGCATCCCTTTAAAAGGGTGAAGCTGAATGCATTCGTATGTCCATACTCTTGGACACCTGAGGGACTGTAGACTTCCCTCAAATTGCCTTGACACACAAAGACCCATGGTGACTCTTCTAGTCCCACAAGCTAAAAGAGAATCAAAGTGCTAAAAAAGAATGATATTCTCCCCTTACACTAATATACACTAATAAATAGAGGAGCTCAGATAGACCTAATATTTACTAGCAAAACATTTCAGAGACAGAGCTGCAAAGGCATAAGTAATTAAAATTGTGAATATTCCAGAGCAAACTATTATGTACTTAATATTGTGTAAATATAACAACAACAACAATGGCATTCATGCATTAGAATGAGTGTGGTCTATTTTAGATAAGTTTAATTCATTGTCAGAGCTCACTTTAGCAAGTAATCCAAAAGTGTCCAAGTTCATATTTGATATTTATTGTTGCATACCATATAATTTACTGAGACTAATCTAGCAGAGCCAGAATATGCTAATTTGTTTCATTTTCCTAAAAAAAAATATTGCAAATGAAATATCTTTTCTACACCAAGTTACTTTTTTTAACCCTTGTATTTAGATTTTTTCTCCTACAGGGCATACATGTACAATAGTTGTGCCAACTACATCAATTTACATTAATAACAAAAAGGATGGTATAATACACCTAATATGCTATAATACACCTGCTGCATACATTCTGTATACCTTCAAATAAACATCAAAAGAATAAACCATGCAATGTATTGTAGTTAACTGAATCAATGATGCTTCTCACAAAGTACACAAATATTAACCTAACCCCAGTAGAACTTTACACATCATTGCTTACTTATATAATACCTGAAAAACATATTTACAGTTACATAGATTCCTTTAAACTACTCAGCATTATACAGAAGGCTTTCTACACAGCAGAACATAAGTAGTATACTAAATACGCTCTAAATGCAAAATTACAAAAATAACAATACTCAATGTATATACACAGTTACCGGCCATTCAAAAATAAAAAATACCACACATTACGTATTTTAGACTACTCTAGATCAAATACCAAGATTTCAATTGTGATCTAATTTTTTTTCAAATCTTTTTAAAAGTGCTTAATTTGTCCCTTATTGCAAATCTTATTTCTTCCAGATATAACGAATTTCCCAGCTCTCTTGCCCACATTGATTTCTGATTTCCATAGTTGTAATATTAGCTTTTTTGATAATATCATGCAAAATAAAATTGCCCGTTTTTGAAAATTATTACAATTTTGCGTCACCACTCCCAGAATTCCCAGGATGGGTTCAGGCTCCATCTCAATAGAATATACCTCAGAGAGGAATCTAAATATGATTGGATCTTACAACATGACCGAAGAGAATGAAACAAAGTGCCTTCTGATGATCCAAGTTAGTTTTAAGCAGTATTTTCAAGCAGATTTTTTTCGTTTGTGAAATCCTTCATACAGGCTAAAATGAATGGATGGGTTATTATTCTGACAGAATATTCTGACAGGTCAATATCAATTCACCTTCGCAAGATCTTTTATATTCCATCTCCTTTCTGAGCATTTTATCTTCTATTCTGCTGTATGCGAGAACAACGCAGGTAGTCATCTGCATAATAACAAGGGGAATGTGTGGACAGCAGCACACTAACTTCAGCATCAAGCTCCTCAAGAGGAAACCTGGAGATAAACCAGAATCAGAAGAGAACCCAACCTCTTCTGGGTGACATCTGATAGTGGGAGATGAGATTAATCAATACCATAGATAATTACAGTATAAAGTCTGGCTTTTAATGGAATCATTTTCTTAGTTGTAGTCAGCTGTGAATAAAGATTGGATTGCATAGTGTTATCCAGCTTGTGTGTAATGACCTGTGACTGTATCCCTGGTTTTCAGTGGTGTGTGTGTTTTTCCATTTCAGTGCTGCCCTTCATTTATCCACAGTGTCATGTCCTATGTTATGGAATTTCAAACTAATCCTCATAAACACAGACTGTGAAATAAGAAGCTGTCTGTCAAACCTAGATCATGTAAAGAATTTAGCTCATTTAGATTAAGCTGATGTATTCTCCACCAATATATGTAAGGAAATTAGCAGATCAGCTCAGAAGGGGAAATTTGTAAACTTAATCTTTTAATAGCTGATCAACTATTCATCCAGCGATAAGTTGAAACGAGTGTATTTATTAATTGTGTATGGGATATTACCTCCGTGGCCACCGGCAATAATATCCTAAATATAGTAAAACACTATATTAAGAGCACAGTAACATGATTGGCAGTTTAAGGCAATAAATCTGAAGCACAGAGACACAAGACACTGGCCTTTAAAAATCAGACGAGACTTTATTACTATTCTAAAACACAGAAACTAATCTAACACACACACACACACACACATAAACAGGGGTGAAAATGGCTTTGAAAGGAGAGTGAATGAAATTCCAAGTTTCTAGCAGTTTCTCAGACCATGACCTGAACAAACCATCAACTTATGAGTTTGATTTAACATTCGCTTCATTTAGAAGGGCTTTAAACTTGTATTAACTGCACCAGTTCAGCAAGAATCTGGAGGTACTATACTTGCGTTTGTGTTGCCAGGATTCCCTCGTTGTGTTGTTGTTTGGAAGGAGTTTCCGGCGATGTTGATTGGTCGGCGGTCAGGTTGGCCTTATGTAGCGTCTCGAAAGACCAATGAGGAAGATAAACAGAGTGAGGCGCTAACCCAGCGGAGTCTCGTAGGCGGGTTGCAAAACTTTGATGAGTGGTTCACAGCAGTGCGAAGGCGACAGTTGGAGGCTTTGCAGGAACCAGTCTGGATGCAGAATCTCGGAGCAAGCGTGATCTCCTCGTGATGAACTTCTAAAGCTCTTGGTTGATAAGACTTCCTTCAGATGTGGATGGAAACTCTCTTGAGCTGTTAGTTGAAGAGAGGCTCTCTGAAGATGTTGATGGACTCTTGCAGAGATGTGTTGGATGAGACTCCTTGAAAGATGTTGTGGATGAGACTCTCTGCAAAGATGTGGTGGATGAGACTCTCTGCAAAGATGTGGTCGATGAGACTCAGAATTTCCTTTGTGTCAGGGGGTTTTAACCCTTTCCAGTTGGGCTGACCCCAAAGTGTTTGCTCCAATCAGCGGGATCTTGGGGCAGGGTGTAAACTGTATTCTCCTCCTCTGACACTAATTAACATTCTGGTCTCTGAGTTATGTGCTTTGCAAACTTTGCACAAGTAACATGCATGTAATACATTGTACTCAACTTCACATTATACCAACCCTTAGGAAATTCAATATACGGAATGACATTAAAAGAGGCAAGAAGTTTCCAAACTATGGTGCATCATCTTAAAAGTCATTGTCCTTACAGAAGATATAAAGTAGCCTTATGTAGTCTGTTAAGGCTGGGTTCTGTGGAATGTGTGAAGGGTGGTGAACTTTGTGTTTCTGGGGAGAGGGGAGGTCTGGGGAGGTCCTTGGGTGAGCCATCTGGTCTTGGCCGACGGCTTAGATCAGTGAGTTTGACAGAGGTTCTTCTTGGCTGAGAGAGTTCGTCCTCTTGTCAGGGATGTCCTATCAGTTGCCGATTGTTCACAGGACAGTTGACATCCAGCAATCAGTAACCAAGCGGTAATTAACTTGGCTCTGCAAAGTCTGGGAGCAGGATTCCTAGATTTATTGCTTTCCTTGCCTGTTCTCTTCAGATCCTGCAATCATAAACATTTTATTGATATGTAACGAGGTACCTTGATGGACAGTAAATCTTTTGCATGTAAAGGCATGTGACAGACCAAGCTGTGCCCAGTGTAGCCAGAGCAGCTAGAAGTATGGCTCCATTGACCTGTCTATGGCTGGAAAGTTGTTGCCAATGCCTTTAATGCCCAGACACAGCTGGAAAGTCCAGGGCTTATGTTTCCTGTTAACATATGAACTGTCGGTTACAGATTAAGTGTTAATTTAGCATTAAGTAAACACTGTTGAAAGCCTGTGGTACATAGCACTGTTGTAGTGAATGAATTGGTGTCATTTGCCAATAATTGGATGGTATGTTAGCCTATTGATTGTGCTTATTGCCTTTTGAACTGTGTTCTCTATGTTGTACATCACATGTAGGAAAGCACAGAATTAGTTACTCATTGCATGAAGATAATAGGCCTCAGTGTTGTGACTTAGCATTGCAACTTATATGACACAATCGACTGTAATTTAGCTTGCACAACACAACTGAGGCGTTTACTGGTGCTTTTGTTTGGAAACAGGATTCATAGCCAGAACAATAACATGCTTCCTACTGAGGATGGAAGATAACAAGGAAGAGATATTAGCCTATTCCAGTATTGTTTTATAACTGAGTCATATTATGCTATTTCCTGTAATGTGATTCCTGTTTCCAGTGAGAGATTTTCTTGCTTTTAAATACAAGAAAATCATGAGAAAAAGTCTGTTAGAACAGTTATTTTATTTGCTTGTGCATGTGTGTAGCACACTGTATCTTAAATGACCCATGAAATGCTGTCGATAAAGTATACCTCGGTATGAGTGGAGGATAGGAAAGTTGGTCTCTGTTTTTCCTGTTATGGTCTGCTGAGCCACATTTACTACTTCTGAGTTAATTAACCTTTCATTAAAAGCTTGAAAAGTTTACTTGATCCTCTGAGTTACTCTTCTTCTGACAATCACTATCAAGCTGGGCAGCATCCTGGACAGACTTAGCTCAGAAACTACAGTGTAGTTCCAGTACCCCTGACAGCATATCCCCAAAGACTGCATTTCCCAGAATGCAGTGAGCACCTTGTCACCTCTCTGAGTTGCAGAAGTGAGGATGTGGCAGCCTATTAATTGGACTGGTTATGTGCCAAATGGCAGGACCTTGGCTCATCCTTAATCTATCTGATAAACAGATCTGACAACACTCTCACATCCTCTCTCTCTCTCTTCCTGCACAGCTGGCATGATGTGGCTACCATGTGAAGTGAATAACCATTATTATTGAACATAGCCACTTTATTAGGAACGCCATACTAATACTGGGTAGGATGCGGCCTTGGCTCTTAGAACAGCCTCATTTCTTTGTGGCATGGATTCCCAAAGGTGTTGGAAACATGCATTTGAGATTCTAGTTTATATTGATATTTATATCCCATATTTGCTGCTGATTTGTCACCATTTTACCACATCCCATAGGTACTCTATTGGATTCAGATCTGGTGACTGGGGAGGCACTGAACTCATTTTCATGTTTATGGAATCAGTTCGAGATGACTTGGACTTCGTGACTTGTCATGGCACATTATTGTGCTGGAAGTAGCCATTATAAGTTTAATTATAAGATAAATTGTGGCCCTAAAGGGATGCACGTGCTCAGCAGCAATACTCAGATAGGCTGTTGCATTCAGATGATGCTGGATTGGTATTAAGAGGCTCTATGTATGCCAAGATACACCGCCGCCAGCCAACTGTTGACACAAGGCAGGTTGGCTCATGACCTATCTCATTGCATGTTGCAGCAGAAATCATCAGACCACGTGATGTTTTTCCAGTCTTCACTTGTCCGAGTTTGGTGTGCCTTGCCTACCGTAAACTCAGATTCCTGTTCTTGACTCACAGGAGTGGAACTAGGTATGGTCTTATGCTGTTATATCCCATCCACCTCAAGGTTCAAAGTATTGTGCATTCTGAGATGCATTAATGCTCACCACAGTTGTAAGGAGTGGTTAAATGAGTTACTGTAGCCTTCCTGTCAGCTCCAACCAGTCTAACCATTCTTTTTTTTCTCACCATTTGGTATAAACTCTAGAGACTGTTGTGTGTGAAAATACCAGGAGATTGGAAGTTTCTGAAATACTGAAACCAGCCTGTCTGAGACCAACCATGCCATGCTGTCACATGATTGGCTGATAATTACATGAATAAGCAGGTGTACAGGTGTTCCTAATAAAGTGGCTAGTGAGTGCATTTCTGCATTTGCTCTCAGCCAGGTAATGGTCTAACAGAGGAATGAAGTTGAGGTGGGAGAGCATCATGCCACTTTCAGCGCACTGCATTTGTTGTTGCACTGATTGATTGAGGCATTCAAGGCTGTTATTTCTGTGACTTTTGAATAAATGCATTAAAAAGGGGATGATTGCAAAAGCTCTACAGTGCAAATGCAGTCCCACTAAGTCTAGCAGGCTGCTGGCAGAGGATTAATAATAAACTGAGTCTTACTGAGGGAATGACTCAAGGCCTATGGGAGTTGGATTAAAGAGGAACCCACTGCATACCAATAAACACAATTATCTATAGGGCAAGAGCAGGGCAGTGTGGTTCTTGGTTAACTAACCAAGGTAAGACTCACACTAGCTGAGGCAGGACACATTAACATAACCTAGCAGTAATGAATCCTTATGTCTAAATACTATTTTTAGAGTAAGTTTTAGTTTAGTACTGCCCTGAATAAGCTATTTCACATATGTTTACATATAGTCCAGAAGACAATATAATTTGAATTTACACAAATGAACCAGTTCAAAAATATACGTAAGCTTGATTCTTAATACTGTGTTTTGTTAGCTGGATGATCAACTAGTGTTTTTAATGTTTTGTGATAGTTGTTCATGAGTCCCTTGTTTGTCCTGAGCAGTTGAACTGCCCACTGTTCTTCAGAAAAATCCTCCATGTCCTGCAGATTCTTTGCTTTTCCAGCATCTTCAGCATATTTGACCCCTTTTTAACAGTGGCTATATGATGTTGAGATCCATCTTTTCACAGTGAGGACAACTGATGGACTCATACACAACTATTACAAAAGGTGCAAACATTCACTGCTCAAGAAGGAAACAGGGTGACCGGTGTAAATTGTTATTATTTTGTTTAAATATCTTTTTTTTTTTCATTTAGTATTGCCATTCAGAAGCTATATAAGATATTTACAGAAGACAAAATAATAATAATTTACACCATATGTAAACTCTGAATATGGGGCTGCGTAGCCACAGCGTGCCCATGCTGACCTCTGTCCACCACCGAAAGCACCCACAATGGGCACGTAAGTATCAGAATTGGACCATGGAGCAAAGGAAGAAGGTGGCCAGCTGGGTGCGTGTGTGTTGCTTACCTGGGGAAGATGTACTATGTACTATGGAGAAGGCCTAAGATGGGACTAAGATGGTGCCGGTGTCTGTGGCATACCGTCTACTGCGTGGTCTCATTGTTGGTTTTCTCCTTTTATACTTATTAATTCAGGATGTTTCTACAGTTCTGGTCTATGATCACCAAACGCTTCTTAATTTTAGAAATATTACTGAAGACCAGATCAAATCTGGGGGATGTGCACTTACCCCTTTTTAGCAACTATTCCTGTGTGTCTGCACTGACTGCATGATGGGATCTTTCAGAGAAAGCGCTGCAGAAGACAGGGACCATGGGGAGGTGCTGCCACTAAATATAAGCTGATTTGGAAGTTTGGGTGTGTACGATAATCCTGCCTGTTTTCCCTCATGGCTGACCAAGACCATGACTGCTTCCTCCTCTATCACTCATTGGAAGACGCTTATCAATGGATTAGACCTATTATACCATTAGTTACACTCTATCTAAATTCCAGAAAGTGGTGAGAGTTTCAGGAAATAAATATTTCTCAGATATTATTGGAAGAAACTGTCAAAAACCAAAGTTTCTTTTTTGTACCATCAATGCTGTTATCAATCCTTCTGCTTTTGCTTTTCCAGATCTGTCTTCAACAACATGTGAAAGCTTTCTTAAATTTTTGTTACAAAGACTGCAAATGTTACACTGCACACTGTACTGCCTAATCAGATTGTACCTTCTTGTGAAGCTGTTCGGAGGGAGTTTGAGCCTATCTCTCTCTCTCACTTCACGATATTATTGGTAATTTAAAGCCTACTACTTCTCCTCAAGATATCATTCCTACACGCTTTCTTAAACAGATTGTAGTGACTATTGGGCCTAACATTCTTTCTATTATAAACAAATACCGTGTTACTGGAACTGTCCCTGACCACTTAAAACATTTTACAGTTGTGCCTTTTCTCAAAAAAAAAAAAAAAAAACTAATCTTGACTCCTCTGTCTTAGCTAATTTAGACCTATGTCGAATCTACCTTTCATCTCAAAAATTTTGGAAAAAGCTGTCTTTACACACCTGCAAGCATTTCGGAGCACCAACTCTATTTTTGAAATATTTCAGTCTGGTTTTAGAGCCCATCACAGTACAGAAACTGCCCTGCTCAGAGTACTATATGATATCTACTTATCTGTTGATTCTGGCGACTCTATGATTCTTATACTTCTAGACTTTACTGCAGTGTTTGACATGATTAATCATTCCATTCTCATCACTTGTTTGGAGCACTGTGTGGGAATCCGGGGAAATATTCTCAATTGATTTAAATCTTATTTGACTAACAGAAGCTTTTCAGTTAGCATTGCAAATCTCACCTCCTCCTCAGCCCATCTCATCTGTGGAGTGCCACAGGGCTCCATTCTTGCCCAGGTTTTATTTTCCCTTTACATGCTCCCTATAGGTGCTATCTTTAAGAGACATGGGGTGTCTTTTCACTGTTAAGATGACGATACCCAAATCTACTTGTCTCTGTAACTTGGAGACTCAAATGCTCTTGAAACACTTTTGTCTTGCCTAAAAGAACTCAAATTTCCTACATCTAAATGAGAGTAAGACTGAGATTGCTATTTTTGGTCCAGCATCTACCGCACCAAATTTAGTACCTAACTTGGATCATCCTATATTAAAGAGCACATAAAAATTCTCAGGTTTTTACTGGATAGTGATCTTAAACAAGCAGATTAATGCAGCTGTCTGAACATGTTTTTTTTAACTTAGGCTCTTGGCTAAGGTCAAGTCTTTTCTAACTTTTAAGGATCTTCAAAAAGTGACTCTTCCTTTTATCTGTTCTTGTCTGGATTATTGAAACTCTGTCTACACTGGAATTAATCAGACATCTATGGCCCGATTATAATTAGTCCAGAATATTGCCGCCAGACTCCTGAGGGGTACATGGAAGCACAAACACATTTTGCCTATTCTTGCTTCACTACACTGGTCACAGGTACGCTACAGAATTGATTTCAAAACACTCCTACTAGTTTACAAATCTCTGAATAATCTAGCTCCTTCATACCTTACAGAGCTTCTATCTGTTCGCAATCCCTCTAGAAGTCTCCGGTCATGGATGACCGTGCTTTCACTGTGGCTGGCTCTAAGCTTTGGAATAGCTTGCTTCTGTGCATTAGAACTGCTCCTACCTTAACTATTTTCAAATCCAAGTTAAAAATGTATTTCTTTTCCTTGTCATTTGACCAGCCATAGAGAAAGTTTTAAATTTGTTTTATGATTGTTATGTAACAGCAGTTATAATCTTAATTTTTTTTGTTTTGTTGATATTGTTTTATTTCTATTTTAGCTTCTGTAATTATTGTTGTAAAGCACTTTGGTCAACCTATGTTGTTTTTAATGGTCCTATATAAATAAAATTGCCATTGCCATTGACACTGACATGGCAAGGAAACAAGCTGGCGGAAGCAGTATGATGCTCTTGGCAATGTTCTGCTGGGAAACATTGGGTCCTGGTGTAAAGGGTTAATGGATGGTACATTAAATTTTTAATGGAAAAGAGACCCCCCCCCTTTTAAAATAGGAACATTACCAATGGAGTTATCCATGCACATGTGTAAGTGTGTATTAGAACACCGCCACATCAGTAGACGGCCCTTGAGCGCTCGTGTGAAGCACAATAGAGACTAGTTTTCTCCTGGGCGCGATCTAAGAAGTAAATTCATTTTGTCTGTCTCTTTATTGTTTCACAGGTAAAGTAATATATACTTTAAACATTCTTCTGTTAATTTTTGTGACTTTGTTGAAGTAACTGAAAGTGATCACGAAGTGTGTTAAGTGACTGTGCGCGATTCTTATATGTTTCGGTGGATGCTAAATTGAGGCTGAATTTAATTGAGGTCATAGGTGTAATGATTAAGTGCATTTGAGAGTGTACCGTATAATGTTAGTTTACGGCAAAATGTCTGTAATGTTAAACACATTGGCAATGACTTGTTTGCTATTTAGTGGTACGGCTAACTGTGCACCTGTTGTATTAGCTGTTCAATAGCCATATTGAAAATGCGCACGTCCTGATTTTGCCAAGTGGTTGCTGTCCTGAGACCAACATATTTCATGATGTTCTTGGGACAACAACTGCGCGAGCCAATCAACGTTTATGATGTCATCACCGTGTGCCGTGCTGCTGCCGATTCCGCCAAAGTTTAAAAAAAAGCAATAACGGCAAAACCCCTCTGTCAAGCACGCAAGTTACAAGGTAAGACCAACACAGTTTTCACATTTCCTTATTAATTTACAGTAGTCTGCTACTACGGCTGATGATCATAAAATGCATATTTGTTTTTTAGATTAACATTGGTGAGTTAAGTGTTGATACCAGTCAAAACTGATGATGAAACGGTCTGATAGGAACATTTAGATTTTAATATTATTTTTATAGTCTGCCTAGCTACAAACAAAACAAACAAACAAAAAAACCTACAGACTGTGACTAAATGGTCGCATTTTTCTGCCGGTGCGACAAAGTTTGTTAGCGCTCGCACTGGTACCACGGCAAAGTTTCCCAAAATCTCATTTATTGGTGCCGTTTCTGTTGCGTATGAACAAAACAGCGCTGGTTTGAAACGCGCCGCAACAACCGTTTATCAGTTCAGCTCGGTCCATCAGACAGTGCAGCGCGATGCCATGCGAGACCCAGTGAGTGAGAAGCGTTTGAATTAGCTGATTTATTGTGTTACACGATGTTGTCTTCAGACCATCATATGAATATGTTGACCTCAGGTCGTCACTGATTTATTGTGTTACACGATGTTGTCTTCAGACCATCATATGAATATGTTGACCTCAAGTCATCACTGATTTATTGTGTTACATGATGTTGTCTTCAGACCATCATATGAATATGTTGACCTCAAGTCATCACTGATTTATTGTGTTACACGATGTTGTCTTCAGACCATCATATGAATATGTTGACCTCAAGTCATCACGGATTTATTCTGTTACACGATGTTGTCTTCAGACCATCATATGTTGACCTCAAGTCATCACCGATTTATTGTGTTACATGATGTTGTCTTCAGACCATCATATGAATATGTTGACCTCAAGTCATCACCGATTTATTCTGTTACACGATGTTGTCTTCAGACCATCATATGAATATGTTGACCTCAAGTCATCACGGATTTATTGTGTTACACGATGTTGTCTTCAGACCATCATATGAATATGTTGACCTCAAGTCATCACGGATTTATTCTGTTACACGATGTTGTCTTCAGACCATCATATGTTGACCTCAAGTCATCACCGATTTATTGTGTTACATGATGTTGTCTTCACACCATCGTATGAATATGTTGACCTCAAGTCATCACCGATTTATTCTGTTACACGATGTTGTCTTCAGACCATCATATGAATATGTTGACCTCAAGTCATCACTGATTTATTGTGTTACACGATGTTGTCTTCAGACCATCATATGAATATGATCTACTTTATTAAATGTGTTCAAATCATCAAAATAGTTTTGCAAAGAACAAAGAAAAATACTGCACCCAAAATCTGTTCAGTCATGTAAATCACATGCTTATAATTACAGTTGTTTTCAGCTGTCTTTTTATGATGTTATTATTGTTAGAAAAAAATAATAATAATTTCATTCAATTAAAAGAAGAACTGTCTTAATTGTAGCTTATGTATTTAAAGGACAGCAAGTTGCATTAAGAGCATATGATGGAAGGTAAGATTTCTCTCTATTTAATGTAATTTAACAATGTTTAAATTTTAACATGGTTTAAGTCTAACACAATGCACACCATGTTGTTATAAATATGTTTTTGTAGTGTTATCAAATGGGCTTTTTTATTGTTAATGATAACCCAATGTGCTTGCAAAATGTGTCATCTATTAATTATTCTTCATCTTTGTAGATGTTAAGGCATTAATGCTTTTCCAAAATAGGAGGCCAGCATTCACAGTAGGAAGTGTGGGGCCATATAACATCCAAGTGCAAAGTTTAAACACGTTAATGGAGGACAGCAAGGTTTCTGACGAGGTAAATCAATATCCTTATAGTAAACGGCTATGTAAATTTTCAACACTTATTTCCTGTCCACTTTTCCTACCACCAAGGAAAATGTCCATGGCCTCTGTCTAATTCATAAGTTCTGCATGTGATTGACAAAGATATTTTGTCTATTTTCTTTGGTTGCCAGATGCCAAAAGACACCAAAATACATACAAAATACAAAACAAACTGGGAAATTAACTTGCAGAAACCCCAGAATACATAAAAATAAATAACATGCTTTGTGTTTTTGCTCTAGCGGTAACGTATGCCTCCAACATCTGGCCATTTTGTTCTCCCTTCCAGTCTGTTTCAGGGTTAAATCACTTCCTCTCTTGCAAACCAAGCATGATTGTATTATTTAATTATTTATTTATTTATTTTACATTTTCATTTACAGAACCAAAAAGATCTTTACCTCATATTTTACATTTTCATTTACAGAACCAAAAAGATCTTTACCTCATATTTTTTTTCTTTAAATTCTCAGGTCATGGATTCCATATGTAATGTTCTTAGCAAGGTAAGCATGGTTTTATTGGCAATAATTTGAATTGGATACATAAAAAAATAACATAATTGCTCTGCACTGATTTGTCCTAGGATGAACAAACATGTTTCTGAAGTCTTATAAAGGAGTGACATTCCTCTTTAATTGACAGAAGGCTTTCACTAGTAAGTACATTTTTGTAAGTACATTTCAGACCTGTAGCCTTGACATGAGTTCTGACATATTTTTGAACAGAAGGGACAGTTATGGTCATGAGGGAGGCCATAGGGAAACCTGGCCTACTGCAGTGAGGAAGAGATGGAGGAGGAGGACAAGGAGGAAGAGAAGCATGAGCAACTCAATGAAGAAAGACATAGGCAAGATGAGGGAGTGGAGGAAAAGGAAAGGAAAGTGTACAAAGTTTTAGGAAGGTTAACAGCTCAAGGAAAGTGCTACCAGGTAGATGAAGATGAGTTGAGGTGGAGGGTCAAAGGAGAAAACATGTCCACAAACATGTTCAGAATGTTAATAAGGGTTTGTATTTCTACTACATGCATACATTTAAGTATAAAAGCACAAAAACAGTCATAAGATTTAATGGCAAATTAAAATAGTTCCAAGACTGCCAATTTTAAGAAACATAAATGCTGTTTTTTATATGCAAAGCACTTCATCTTGAATTATGAGTCACAGCAACTCATTCACAGTTAGCCACTCTGCCTCTTAGGGCTATTCACATGATTGCTGTCATGTTCTGCTGTCATGCTTTGCATCTGTGACACAGTACTTCTTTATACATAGGTCGGCAAAAAAGATGTTCCACCCAAAGTGCTGCAGCAGCCTACAAAGGCAAAGACAAAGGTGACAATATTCAGCACTTCAACAGAGGGAGAGGCGGAAGACCTTGCCGTGGCACTGGCCAAACGTGCCAAAAGAGAAGCTGCTTACTGGGATACCCAAAGAGGACAGCCCAGCAATACTGTAAGTGTGTTTATGTAAGCTCTCTCTCTCTCTCTCTCTGTCTGTCTCTCTTTTGCACACACACACACACACACACACACACACACACACACACAAACTTTTGGTGTCATGTCTTAGAAGATCTTGATGGCTATAACATTATTTTCTTTTCAAAAACCATGGGAATCAGTTAAGATGCAACACTGTATATCAATATTTTCATCCTATTAATAGGCATTAGTCACACAAATTTTTACTATCAGGAGAAAATTTTCGAAAGTGTCCATCTTATCAAAATCCATTGTCCATTAAACATATTTTGCTGGCCTGTAGTACTTCAACTCCTTTGAGGAACTTGTTGTATTCTGTTGATACTTTTGGAAAAAAAGGTTTTTAACCAGGTAAATACAAACTTAGTCTTAAGGTATTTAGAAAAAATTTATCTTAAACATCTTTAGTTTTATTTTTGACTAACAACTAAACCTGGCTCTCGCCATGAATATAGCCATAGAAGCTGGCATGGCGTTAAAAAAAGGAAGAAAAAAATAGGCATCAAATATCCTGCTCAACTGTTTTAGCGTGATGATCCTCTATGTTGGAAACTGTCAGAGGAAGGAAAATTAGAAAATGCTTAGGGATAAAATATCACACCTACAGCTTATATAATTTTGTTTTTTAAAATATAAATTAATCAAAATGTCAGTAATGTAAGCATATTTACTAAATAGATCTAGCCTTTCCCCAGACAATGTAGATTATTAAAATGTGATAGCAGCGTGGGTCTGGACAGATTTGTCTTATCTGCCTTTTTTCCATACAGTACATTACTAGAAGAGGACACATACATGGCCCACCACTGAGGTGTCTGTATAGTTACTCAAATGACATGCTTATTTTTATTTATTTGCAGGAGGAGCATTGAAAGAATGAAAATGAATTTGCAAAACCTTGGTCCTGAATCGGAGCTGGATTTAGCCACTCACCTCTTTGGGCCCACAGCAGCCAATGTTTTCTTATCTTTTTTGGGGAATTGTATGAAATAAACTCAGCACCCAGGATTGGCACGCATGCACTATCAAGTTTGTTTGTAAACAAAGAAGAAAAGTTCAGATTACAAAACGCAGAGGAGTGATATTTCATTTGATTTTTATTTAATTTTACATTACAGTTAAAAGCACAGGTGACTAAATACAAGCTTTTAATGATGGTAACTTTATGATTACTGGAGCACTCCAGATGTAGTGAAGAACAAATGCAAAGTTTGATAAAAAGGCAAAAAAAATGCACTTGAATAAAAGTACTTCATTTTAACCCTTGAGTTTTGTATTATTTTTTTGCACCGATTGCTTTGTGTTTTCTTCTCAACTTGATAGAAAACTTGATGTGATATCTGTCCTTGTCTCTGAGGCAATGCCGCTGTCAGTCTTTCTTTTTCTGTTTGCAAATAGTGGACATATTTTACGTGACTTGTCCTCCACACAAAATTAAATCTTTTATTGTTTGAATTTTCTTCTTTTATTTGCACTTTCAGTTCATTGACTTTATGGGCAATATCCTCAGGAATTCTCTCCCATGTTTGTAGAGTCTTCAGGATGCTTTCCAGCTTCCTGATAGTTGAACTAGGCCTGTCTTTGTCTTCAGTTTCATGTTGTGTAGGTTCCACTGAACTATTAATAGCATTTTCTGATTTTGTCTCACTTATCTCATTTAAAAGTCCCTTCGCAAGTAGTAGACAAGCACATTTCTTATGAGAAAGTACAGCAGTCACACACATTTGTCCCAATACATGGTTTTGATACTGCTCTCCCAAATAAGCTTTCAACATCTATTTTTTTGATGCTTTGCAAAAAATGGTATACTTATTCCTTTGTATCAAGTTGTTGGCATGGGCTTGCAGTTACAGTAACTCTCTTGGCCCAACCACTGTCTAGCATCCTCTGAGCAGATTTCTTTGTTTCTTCTATTTTGCATTCTAGAGGGTTATAGACCCTCCCAACCGACTGCAAATCCTGTATTATGTTGAAATACTTGTCAGTCTTGTTTAGTAGCTCATCAATGAGGTGATCCAGTCTACGGTTTCTGATACCACAGAGGAACTGGTATTTTAAACGGTGGAAGATACTAGAGGGAAAGAAAAACAGAGAGATTGAGGTTGCATAAAGACCAGGTTAGAACAATTAGAATGTACTCTTTTAATTTAGTCAGAATTCACTGAGATTAACAAGCAAATCAAAAGTCAAACAAATAATTACATTAACTTAAAAGTATGTTTTCTGTTGACAGTTGTGGTCTTCATATATTCATATGATGGTCTGAAGACAACATCGTGTAACACAATAAATCAGTGATGACTTGAGGTCAACATATTCATACGATGGTCTGAAGACAACATCGTGTAACAGAATAAATCGGTGATGACTTGAGGTCAACATATTCATACGATGGTCTGAAGACAACATCGTGTAACAGAATAAATCGGTGATGACTTGAGGTCAACATATTCATATGATGGTCTGAAGACAACATCGTGTAACACAATAAATCGGTGATGACTTGAGATCAACATATTCATATGATGGTCTGAAGACAACATCGTGTAACAGAATAAATCAGTGACGACTTGAGGTCAACATATTCATATGATGGTCTGAAGACAACATCGTGTAACACAATAAATCAGTGACGACTTGAGATCAACATATTCATATGATGGTGTGAAGACAACATCGTGTAACACAATAAATCACTGACGACTTGAGGTCAACATATTCATATGATGGTCTGAAGACAACATCGTGTAACACAATAAATCAGTGATGACTTGAGATCAACATATTCATATGATGGTCTGAAGACAACATCATGTAACAGAATAAATAAGTGATGACTTGAGATCAACATATTCATATGATGGTCTGAAGACAACTTCTGAATTTACTGAAGACATCATCAGTTTTGACTGGTATCAACACTTAACTCACCAATGTTAATCTAAAAAACAAATTTTATGATCATCAGCCGTAGTAGCAGACTACTGTAAATTAATAAGGAAATGTGAAAACTGTGTTGATCTTACCTTGTAACTTGCGTGCTTGACAGAGGGGTTTTGCCGTTATTGCTTTTTTTTAAACTTTGGCGGAATCGGCAGCAGCACGGCACACGGTGATGACATCATAAACGTTGATTGGCTCGCGCAGTTGTTGTCCCAAGAACATCATGAAATATGTTGGTCTCAGGACAGCAACCACTTGGCAAAATCAGGACGTGCATTGAATGCTCTGCATGCACATGCTCAATGTGTGACACGATGCAGATTACATTGTAAACGTTCTAAATGCAGTAGTGGTCGATGTATTTCTCTTGATATGTGTGTTTGTGACACATTTGTGTTTGGTTCTTTTGAGTAACGTGAGACACTTGTTAAGTGAACTTGGAACTTTAGTTTGTCCTTTAAGTTTTGTATATGGAATTTGTTGGCGTGCATATTCTGCTCTATATGCATGATATGTAACTCAGTGTTTTTTTATGTGAAATAAATAAGGTAAATGGATGCATATGTATACGTGTATGTTGTGTGTATGTATTATCCATATCACGTTATCCCATGTACAGATGTCATGTAACATGAGAAGTGCTCACAGTTTCTTTTTTCCTCTCTTTATTGACTTTTCTTATTTATGACCCATTAACAAAAGAACACATGAACAGGTACCCCTGCACTCACCCTTCTATACATACAGTTTACATAAATTAAATACTACAATAACAAATTATAATAAAAAAAAAAGGTACAATAATAAATAATAAGTACATAATAAATCAATAGATGTATTTTCAACATTTACAATGCCAAGTAAACATCAGTATAATGTTAAGTAAAGTCTATATCCCCACTTACATGATATTCATGTATGGTTCCCAAAGCCAATCAAAATCTTTTCGCTTGCCCTTTGCAATATAAGTTAGTCTCTCCAGTCCGATACAGTTCAAGATCTCCTTTTTCCACATTTTCAAGAATGGAGCGTCCATGCTCTTCCAACACAATGCAATAGCTCTCCTGGCTTGGAGAAGACTGAAATCTAGGAGCTTAGTTTGTTTCAAAGTAAAATCCAATGGATATATTCCAAGAATACAGAGTTTAACATTCAAAGGAATTTGGACATTGAATATGTCTGACATACATGTAATAACCTCTTTCCAAAATTGTTTTACTTTTGAACATTCCCAAAGGCAATGGTATAATGTGCCCTTCTCATCCAAACATTTAGAGCACACATCTGGGATGTTACCAGACATATGGTGAAGTTTAACAGGAGTTATGTAGGTTCTCATTAACCATTTATATTGAAGTAATTTAAACCTTGTATTTATTGTTTGTGTTTGTGCTTTTAGACATGCATCATTCCAGTCTGCTTCATCTATATCTTCATTCATATCCAATTTCCAAGCATTTAATTTATCTAATGTTGACTCAGTACTATATTTAACCAATAAATTGTAATACCTAGATATATGCCCCCTTCCTTCTAAATTTCCAAGAGTTGTTTCCTCTAGTTTTGATAAAGATGATATACAACTTATCTGTTCCTTTTTTGATGACAAAAAACTTTTTAACTGTAAATATTTAAAAAAAATGTTTTTTTGGGATTAAATATTTCTGGCATAAATGATAAAAGGGAAGTAAAACTCCATCTTCATATAAATCCATAATTTTCTGAACGCCTCTTGTATTCCATAACTTAAAGCCTCCGTCTTTATTACCTGGTATAAACTGAATATTACCCCAAATAGGAGTAAATTGGGAGAGTTTCGGCATATCACCTATATGTTTATGTGCAGCATGCCAAATTGAAATTGTATTTTTAAGAAAAGGATTTTTTGTGTGAAGTGCTCACAGTTACTAATAGGTTCGATCTCAGAAGTAAATTGATGCGCCAAGGGAACGACACTCATTTTGTCTGTCTCTTTATTGTTTCACAGTTTCACAGGTACACAGTGCTTAACGGGCTATGTGTCCTTAGTTGCCGACCCAGATATCCCCTAGGTCTGAGGCCGGTAACACTGGCATTCATGTAGATGTTACTTTGACATGTACCACCTACTTGAACACTGTTGCAGACCATGTACACCCCTTCATAGCAATGGTATTCCCTAATGGAAGCAGGATAATGCACCCTGTAACACTGTAAAGTATTGTCCAGGAATGGTTTGAGGAACATGACAAAGAGTTCAAGGTGTTGACCTCTAGTTTCCCCAGATCTCAATCCAGTCAAGTATCTGTGTGATGTGCTGGACAAACAAGCCCCACCTCGCAACTTACAGGACTTAAAGGATCTACTGCTAATGTCTTGGTGCCAGATACAATAGCACACCTTCAGAGGTCTTGTGGAGTCCATGCCTTGACCTACACAATATTAGGCAGGTGGTTTTAAAGTTATGGCTGATCTGTGTGTGTATGTACGTGTATGTATATATATATATATATATATATATATATATATATATATATATATATATATGAAAGGCCAAACAGGAAATAATTATATGAATATCTGAATATATATTTATAGATCCTGATTATAAAGTTATAATTCTGAATATGTAAATGCAAATCTGAATATGTAGTTATAAATCCTGAATATCTAAATGTAAACCCTGATTATATATCATATGATTATATATCATATATCATGATTATACAGTTAGGTCCTATTTTTTGTGAAAATAGTTTTTGTGATTTTGCCTTTATACACCACCACAACGGATTTGAAATAAAACAATCAAGATGTGATCGAATTGTAGACTTTCAGCTTTATTTTAAGAGGTTCCACAAAAATATGGCATTTACCATTTAGGAATTACAGCCATTTTCAGCAAAGAACTTCCATTTTCAGGGGCTCAAAGGTATTTGGACAATTGACTGACAAAAAGTTAATTGACCAGGTTCGGTCCATTCCCTCGTTACATCAAGACAAATGAAGCAGATAAAAGGTCTGGAGTTGATATCAGGTATTGAGTTGGCATTTGGCAGCTGTTCGACTGGAGCTACCAATATGAAGTCCAAGGAGATCTCAATGCAAGTGAAGGAGGCCTTCATTAGGCTGAAAAAACAAAAAAGACCTATCAGAGAGATAGAAAATACTTTAAGAGTGGCCAAATCAAAAATTTGGTACATTATTGAAAAGAAGGAATGCACTGGCGAGCTCAGCAACACCAAAAGGCCTAGAAGACCACGGAAGACAACAAAAGTGGATGATCGCAGAATCCTTTCCTTGGTGAAGAAAAACCCCTTCACAACATCAACAGAAGTAAAGAATACTCTGGAGAAGGCAGGCGTATCATTGTCAAAATCTACAATCAAGAGACGCCTTCATGAATGTAATCTTGATTGTTTTATTTCAAATCCATTGTGGTGATGTATAAAGGCAAAATAACAAAAACTGCATCACTGTCCAAATACTTCTGGACCTAACTGTATATGTAACCCTGATTATGATAATACATTTATCAGGCATATTGATAGACAAGCTCTTAATTTTTCCATGTTTGACTAAACCAATAAACATGCTTGGTGTAATCAGTTTTTGTTTTTGTCTCAATCATCAATCAATTATTCATCAACAGATTGTTGACAATTTCCCTAGCCCTCTCAGTCATGCTGAATTCTGCAGAAAAGCTGCATAGCATTAACGCTGTTAATGGACTGTGAGGACCCTTTGGCCTTTTGTAAAGTAGAGGAACATACTCCCTTTGGTTTAGATAAGTATTGTACACTTAAAATAATTATGTGATAGTACAATATTTACATTGATAAATGTATACAGGATGTACAGGCCTACTGTTTTCATAAAAAAATCCAATAAGAACATCTTATTGACATGCCTGATCATAAAGATATATTTATATTGATATGTAAACAATATATATTCAGATCAGCATTTATATATTCGTGATTTACATTTATATATTCAGAGTTATAACTTTATATTGCTGCCACTACAGGTCACTTGAGCAAGGCCCTTAACCCTCAACTGCTCAGTTGTATAAAAAATGAGATAAAGGTAAGTTGTTCTGCATAAGGGCATCTGCTAAATGCCGTAAATGTAAGTTGAATATTTGTACACTTCCTCAAGTGAATTTACAAGAGAAAAACCTACTTTTAACTCCATAAACTTTCATTTTGACTTTTGAAGTACTAACTAAATATCTAAAATACCATGAGATTTTTTTTTCTATATTTCTCTTGCCTGCTGCTATCATTTTAAAAAATTATTTTAAAATTAAATTCACATCAGTATCAAATTAAACTGCAACAACTGTGTTAATTTAGCAAAGGCCATTTGCCATCAAATCTAATAATGCAAGATAAGCAAAGTAAGCTAGCTTTAAGTTTGGGACATTTGCTTGCTAGTTTTGTTTTATTGTTATTGCCTCCTTAGCACATTCATTCCAACTGGTTTGGAATGTTAATCGATTATAAAATCATGTCTGGAATGTTAGTTTTTGATCAGTTAAAAATATTTACTTTTAAAGTTGCATACTTGAGTATATTTAAACGTTGATACTTTTTAACTTTCACTCAAGTAGGTTTTTGACTCCCTACTTCTACTTTTAATTGAGTATGATTTTGACACAGTACCCTTACTTTTGCTTAAGTATAGTTACTCTGTACTTTTTCCACCCCTGGTCATAAGTAATATGTAATATTTCAATATTTCAGTTAGCAGGCGATTTGAGTGAAAGAGAGAGACTTCCTCCAAGGTATGTCCAGCATTAGGTATGCTAGTTAGATGAAAGAGTGATGTTAACTGCCCAGTGCTAAATTGTTGTTTCCTGCCTCTACAGCGGTGGAGTCTCTGAACAGTCTGAATGATCAGATTGCCCACTTCATGCTGGACAGGCCCAACATACCAAGTCATGAGGATGATGCCTTCTTGCCCAGTGGGGGCGACAGACTGACACCGTCCATGGCTCTGATGAGACAACTGCTTATGGATGCACAGGTACACTTTAACTCATACAGCTGTGATTCATTTAACCATTATGTTCAGCAATGGATGTCCTGCAAAGCAGTACAATAGTAAAATGTGTCGAACTTTTCTTAATCTCTGTTATTTGAAATGTAAGTACTATTAATGGAAACATAAAACTCCTGCTTGGAAAGCCTCTATATGGCAGGTGTGTGTTTACAGGTGTGAGAGAATAACAGAAGAGAATAAGTGGTGTTGTTGTTGTTCTTTCGGCTGCTCCCGTTAGGGGTTGCCACAGCTGCATGTTTGATTTAGCACAGGTTTTATGCTGGATGCCCTTCCTGATGCAACCCTCCTTTTCTGCTCCAGACACATAGTTCCAAGACTTGAACTACATTCCAAATCAATATACTAAAATATACAATGTCTAAATAGTATGCCAGTAGTACACCATTAATGGCGTGGTATACTGTTTGGACATCAGTAGTATGTAGTAAACAGTCAGGACATAGTTCCATGAGGGAACAAATGCACAACTACTCACACTTTTATTTCCTCACTTTAACTGTTTCAGCTTATTGATAACATACAGTACATAGGCCAACATTTATTAGGGGGCCCCCTGGTGGCTGCAGGACCTTAAGCAGCCGCTTATGTCTATTATGAGGTAGAGCCGATTCTGCAATGTACAGTCACTAATGAATTGACTATAAGTCTATTAGAATAAAGAAATTTTAACAAATCAATATAAGTACAAATCAAATAATATAAAAAGACACACTATTATTATATTATTATTATAACAGTATTGAGTCATTGAATAACGGATATACTTTAACTTAGCAACATGACACATTTGTTTTATGAACACGAAACTTGAACAGCATATACAGGAGGAGATTCTGAGGTCATATGCAAAGTTTGGGGCATGGTTATACAGTTAATTTAGCAACATGACATATTTGCTTTATGAATACACTGAATACAAGTTCAGAAGCTCTCAGTCTCCCAACATTCATTATGTAACTGAACTTGGAATCATTCCACAGTCTTGTGCAAAGAGAAGAATGCTTTATTAAAATGCCATCAGATCCTTCTTTTGCACGTGTGTGTGTGTGGGAGAGAGAGAGAGAAAGAGAGAGAGAGAGAGGCAGGTAGTATTTCTTTACAGCTGAGTGTTATTTATGCATAGGTAGAACTTGGAGGAAACATAGCAAAAATTTGATGACTCGTTCCTAGTGATCTACTCTGGGTAGGTCATCAGCAGAATTCAGCATATTAATCAGAGTTTCAACTTCAGGCAGGTCTCAGTGTCCCAACACTGCCAGCCTGTGACTCTGGTTCATAGCAACCGATAAATTAGGCTAACTCATCTGCTGTATCTGATCCCATAATGATTCTGTCAGATTGGTTGAAGAGGAACTGACGAAAACTCTAGCACTTAGGTCATCTTTGTTTTATTAACCCCCACTGCTAGTATCCTCAAGATGGGAGATAGTCGAGATTTTCAGATTTTACAGAGCTGAAAGGATATGGATGTTGACAGAAACTGAAGTGACCTTAGGTGTCGCAATTTGAATAATTAATGTCATTTTGTTTGATAGAGAAGTATGAATTATTTAATGTGCTCAGTCTCTTTAAAGTTCAGAGTTCATATGGACTGTTCAAAACACATTAGTGAGGCCTTTCACTTTGACAAGTGTTGAATTGGTGGCTGTGTTGCCTAGCCTTATTTCATACAGAGAATAATCACAAGTTTCTCTGGTGTGGTTGCTATGAAAAAACATGAATATATTAGCAGGATATTGAATGAAAAAATATCTGTTGTATGCAGGGAAGTTGGTTGCCCTGTATTGATTGAGTAGATTGACTCTTCTCTCCTCCCAGCATGAAAAGGAAGCACTTGTCCACTGCACAAAAGCTTTTACAGACTTTTAAAAAAACTATTTCCTGATACAATATTACAATTACAATATTCCTCCTTCATCTATAGGAGCTATTTATGTAGAGAATAATAACACCACTGGTGCACCACTTGCTAGTGGGAAGGTCCCTGGAGTGCATTTTTAGTTGTGCATTGTGTTTGACTAGTTCTTCTAAGTTGTTACAACCTCAATTAGTCTAGGGGCATGTGGGGCATAACACTTCTTTGATTATTAAAAATATCAGTTGTGCGTGTGTAGTCAGGGACCAACAACTAGTAATGCAAATCAATCCAGGTGATTTATTTATCTATATACAAGTGGAAAAGTGTGTGGTGCCAAGTGATAGTGGTAATATTTACCAATTATTTACAATAACATGTAACAAGACACAAAAGGGGAAAAGGGACGTGAGCGGCACCAAAGCAAAGAAATGAACAAAACAAAACAAGTCTAACTATTTTGTAACCCTCTAACCTAACTGTAACAAAAGATAGAAAAATAAATCTTCAGCGTCCAGGATGCGCTAACTACCTACTCTATCTATCCAAACCAAAAGTACAGAGGGTGGTGCTCGCTCCTAACCTAGTGTGTCTAATACAAAAAAAAGGAATTCCTACGTGCTGTCCAATGTATGTCACGTGACGTACTTACCTGTCCACTTTTCCCCAACACTAACAGAGTCACAAACCAGGGTAACGAACATCAAGTTTAACTATACAAACAAGTCACTAGAACAAAGCGGGGGAAACATGGAACAAATGACATACAAGAACAAAACACAGTAGGGCAGCGTAACTAGAACACAGGTACAATAGGGTTTTAGTTTTAACAGCCAGAACAACAACTTCTGCATGAATGAATGGCTGCGGGTTTTAAATAGGCGGGGTCAGAGGTGGATTGGTTGTCACGGCTGATGACATCAGCGTGGATAATCGAGTACAGGAACGTTATCCAATGAGGCATTTGCTGCAGAGAGAGAGAAAGAGAGGGAGGGCAAGAGAAAAGGGGAGAGAACAAAACACATATTTATATACAGTACCAGTCAAAAGTTTGGACACACCTTCTCCTTCAGTGGTTTTTCTTTATTTTTATTATTTTCAACATTGTACATTAATACTGGAGACATCCAAACTATGAAAGAACACGTATGGAATTATGTAGTAAACAAAAAAGTGTTAAACAACCCAGAATATGTTTTATATTTTAGATTGTCCAAAGTAGCTACATTTCACTTTGATGACAGCTTTTCACACTCATGGCATTCTCTCAGCAGATTCACGAGGTAGTCACCTGGAATGGTTTTCAATTCACAGGTGTGCCTTGTCAAGAGTTAATTTGTGAATATCAATAGATATTGAATTTAATTAGCGCAAATCCAAGCACTGAAGGTACCCTATTGTTTTTGATAGAATTTTTCATATTATTATTAGGTGTTATTTATATTAGGTGATGAACCCTACTGTAATTGTTAGGATCTTCCTTCCTTCCTTTCATCCTTCCATTTTTCCATCTTTCTGTCCACTTTTCCGTCCGTCCGTCTGTCTTACAAATTGTGCAGCCCAAACCGTAAGTCGTAGAGACATGAAACTTGGTCAACAGGTAGTACTCCCTCCCGCTACTCAGGCAAGCAAGATGAGCCCGATCGGCCCAATGGTAGCAATAGAGCACAAGTGGTTACTTTTTGGTCCATATCTCATGAACTGTGAGTCTTACAAACTAAATTCTTTTTTCCTCTGATTCCTTGGTTTCTCCCAAACAAAAAATCCTCAAGAGCCATTCAGCTCCACCACTTAGATTTTTTTGCTAAATTGCATAATATGCAAAACATACTTTTGCAAACTAGTCCTAGGATTTTTGTGAATGGCAATAATTATTAAAACATGTTGACATTTGTAAACGATATAGCCACCACTTGTCAATCAATAGTAATGAGGCCTTATTTACTCAAACAGTTGTAACTCATGAATGCTTGCATGGATTAGCATGAAACTTGAAAGTTACATACAGGAGGAGATTCTGAGCTCATTTGCAAAGTTTGGGGTGCGGTTATACAATAGGGTGGAGATAAGGTCAGATAACTGTTTCTCAGGAGCTGTAAGACCAATCGAGCTGAAATTTGGTACGGTGTATCTATATACTGTATCTGTATTGGTAAGTGTATTTTTAAGATGACCTAATTAAAAAACATGGCTCCCATCAGCTACCAGCAGGCATTTAACAGGGTTAACATTGAGCTGATGTTATGAAACATGAATGGAAGGTTTAGGTAGTGACCCATTAGTTAGTCATCCAGTCTCAAATTGGCCCCGGCAAGGGGGGTGGTGGTGGGTGGGGTTGCCCGGTAGGGCTGTTCATATTTTTGCACACAAAACAAGCATGTCTCTTGGAAAATAAGGTGTAGAAAGAAATTTCTTCTTTAGCTTAATTCTATTGCTGAAACTATAGAAAACTGCCTTTTGGAGCATTTAGCCACACCCACTCAAATTTATAATAATTTGCATAATATGTGAAACATACTTTTGCAAACTATTCCTAGGACTTTTGGCCAATCTTCTCAATATTGATGTCAAACTACTCAGGAAAGTGTGAAACTCATTAATTATCAAAAACACGTTGACATTTATTTAAAAAAAATGGCAGCCACACATCATTAACTTCGAAGGAGGTTGAGCTAGTTTACTCAAATAGCTGTACTTCATGATTGGTCATATGAATTTGAAAAAAACTGGAAATATATTTTAGGCAGACAGACAGATAGATACTTTATTGATCCCAGTAAACAATTACAGACATAACACATGACATTACAGACACCAAATACTAACAAGACACACTTATCATTACTATTCAATACAAAGTCCTGAGGCCACCTGCAAAGGTTAGGGCGTAATCGTATATAGGGGTGGAGTTGAGGGTTAAGGGCCTTGCTCGAAGACACAGCAATGACAGAATGGTAGTGCTGGAATTTGAACTTATGACCCTCTGATCAGGGGTCCAACAGCTAAATTTGGTGTCAAAATACTCATCAGAGCGTGAATCTCAATAACTATCAGAAACATGTTGACATTTTTAAGCAATATGCCCACCGCACTTTAATCAATTCTATTGAGGTGGAGCTTAGCTTACTCAAACAGCTGTAACTCATAATTGCTTGAATAGATTTTCATGAAACTTGAAAATATTATACAGGACAAGATTCTGAGGTCATAAGCAAAACTTGAGGCGTGGTCATTCATAGGAGTGGCACAAAGTTCAGATAACTCTTTCAGGAACCATAAGTTGCATCGAGCTGAAATTTGGTATGCTGCATCTATGTTCTAATCTGTAAGTGGTTTCTTTGATGATAATTAATTAAAAACATGGCAGCCAGCAGCCAATCAGATTTAAGCAGGCATTTGTCAGGGTTAAAAGTTAGCTATCATCACAAAATTTAAATGGTAGATTTGGGTAGGGACACTCCACTATTTGATGCAGTCCCAATCAAATTGGCTACCGGGGGAGGAGGTGTGCTATTCAAGTTGTGAACACAAAAACAAGCACATCTCTAGGATATGCTTGGTAAGCATGGATATGCTTATTAATAAGGTGTACAGTTAAATTTCTTTTTTAGTTTGATTGTCTTGCACAATCCATACAAAATTGACTTTTTGAAAATACTGCACTGCCTACATAAATTTGTGATAATTTAATAATAAATAATACATTTGTTACAATTTAATAATAAATTGTCTTTTGGACCACTTAGCACTGCCTACAGAAATTTGTGATAATTTGCATAATATGTTAAACCTGCTATAACCCTAGGATTTTTTGGCCTATCAAAAAAATTGGTGTCAAAATGTGAACCTCAGTAATGTTCAAAAACATGCACACATTTACAATGGATATAATAAGTCTACACACCCCTGTTAAAATGGCAGGTTTTTGTGAAGTAAAAGAATGACACTAAGGACACTAAGAAAAATTACGTCAGATCTTTTCTCACCTTTAATGTGCAATTGCAAAGTATACAAATAAAGTGAAAAACAATCAGAAACTTTTATACGGAAAAAAATAAAAATAAAAAACTCACAATAACCAAGTTGCATAATTGTGCACACCCTTAAACTGCTTTGTTGAAGCACCTTTTGATTTTATTATAAAATCAAAATCTTGGCCATATTTTCCCCCTTTTCCTTGAAAAAACATTCCAGATCCATGAAATTGTGAGGGCTTCTCCTGTGCACAGCCTGCTTCAGTTCACTCCACAGATTTTCAGTTGGATTCAGGTCTGGGCTCTGGCTAGGCCATTCAGCAATGTTGATCTTCCTTTGGTTAAGCCATTCCTTTGTTGATTTGGATGGATGCTTTGGGTTATTATCATGCTGAAAGGTGAAACTCCTTTTCATCTTCAACTTACTAGCAGACACCTGAATGTTTTGCACTAAAATCGACTGTTATTTGTAGCTATTCATTATTCCCTCCACATTGACTGGCTGAAGAAAAGCAGCCCTAAAGCATGATGGTGCCACCACCAAGTTTCACTGTGGGTATGGTGTTGTTCTGGTGATGTGCAATTTTGGTGCCAAACATGTCTGTTGGAATTATGGAATTATTATACCTTTTGGAATTGGTCTCATCAGATCATTACACATTTTACTACAGGGTTTGAGGTGATTTAGGCAGGCCTGGATGTTTTTTTGAGAAAGCACTTCTGTCTATCCACCCTACCCCATAGCCCAGACATGTAAAGAATATGAGAGATTGTTGTCACATGCAGGGAGTAAACAGTACTTGTCAGATATTCCTGCAGCTCCTTTAATGTTGCCGTAGGTCTCTTGGCAGCCTCCCTGGTAAGTTTTTGTCTTGTCCTTTTTTGTAAATTTTGGAGGGACATCCTGTTCTTGGTAATGTCACTGTGGTGCCCATTTTCTCCACTTGTTGATGATGGCCTTCACGGTGTTCCATGGTACATCTAATGTTTTGGAAATTCTTTTATACCCCTCTAATGATTGATCTCTTTTGACAAGTGACACACCGAAAGCTTACATGCTTTGTAAGCTCTTTTCAGAACATGGCTTCAGCAGTCAGATGAAACCAAGAAGAGGTCAAGAAAATCCTACAGAAACAGCTGGTCTCTATTTGAGGTTAATCAGAATAATTTCATTGATGGTAGCTGTATGGTAATTAATGTTGATCATGAGATTGAATGTGTTTGAACACATTCTGAACACCGCCACAACTTTTTTATTTTTCCTATTTTTCCCTAAATTTTTCTGGTTGTTTTTCACTTAATTTTTATATGTTGTAATTTCACATTAAGGGTGGAAAAAGTTTTGACATGACTTATCCTGGTTTAATTTTTGTCATCACAAAAACTTGCCATTTTAATGGGGTGTGTAGACTTTTTATATCCACTGTATAAATAAGATGGCAGGTACATGCCAATCAATTATTGAGGTGAGGTGGAGTCTAATTTACTGAAACAGTTTTAACTCATGATTTGTTGCACCACACCTGAAAAGTATATACAGGCATTTAACAGGGTTAGCACTGATATATTGTCATGAAACTTGAATGATAGGTTTGGGTAGGGAACCTTAACTCTGCCTATAGAAATTTGTGATAATTTGCAAATATGTGAAACCTACCTTTTCAATCTAGTCCTAGGATCTTTGGCCAATTTTCAAAATTTTGATGTCAAAATACTCAGTTGTGTGTGAATCCCAGTAATTAACAAAAACATGTTGACATTTCTAAACAATATGGCCACAATACCTCAATCAATTCTAAGGAGGTGGAGACTAAGTTACACATACTGCTTTAACTCACGATTGCTTGCATGGTTTCACACAAAATATGATAGGCATATACAGGACTGGTAAACCATGCAACTCAATCAAATTGGCTAATGGGGGGAGGGGGCGCTGTTCATGGTTTTTCTACCCAAAAACAAGAATGTCTCTGGAAAATGTTAATAGTGAAATTTCTTTTTCTGTGTAATCCTTTGGCTGAACACATATAAATTTGCCTTTTGGACCACATAATATGCAAAATAGATTTTTGCAAAGTATTCCTAGGATTTTTTTGGCCTATGTTCACAAAATTGGTGTCAAATTATTCAGCAGAGTCTAATATTCGAGATTTATCAAAAAACATGTTGAGATTTGCAAACAATATTTGTTGAAGGTGCTTGGAGATGGATAATCACCGCTTACAGCTATATTTAAAGTTAGTTTTGTTGGGGTACTTGGTGTTAAGTGGATATTTTTAGCATTTGGATGGACTAAAGTTAAAAGAATTATCATTAAGGAACTGTGGCACAGTTTTTAGTGTTTCATCCTTCTGCACAGTTTTGTGGTCCAATATCTGATTAAGGACAGATAGTATCAATTTGCATGAATATAAAGTATTTGTTTTTTAGTTTTTAAAGTGAAATTCTTACTGAGTTCCCAGCAGGAGATTATGAAGCTTATGAAGCTGTCCTGATGAAACGCCTGTCTTCAGGACACATGAGTCTACAATGTGATGTAAAGAACCAGATGAATTATGAATTACAAGAGGGATGAAAAGGCAAAAATATGTTTTTTGATAAAATGCATATAATGAGATTTAGGTCCTGGGTTTAGCTCCTAGACGGACTTTGTGACTCTCTATGTGACACTCACATACGTTGCTATACGTGTGGAGACATTAGCATACATGAACACATGTATGCTAGAATAGGGTTATGTGGTAAAACAAGACAAAATTTGGCCTTTCAATATCATACCACCGCATTTTTAAGAGTAATACTGAGCTGGTAGTTCATATGTTATTGTCTCTTAAATGCATTGTTCAGAATGTGCTGCTCTTGCACTGAGATTAACCCCTTATGGTTATGTCTGTACACAGACCAGAATGTAAGTTTTACTTACATAATAAAAGAGAACTGCTTTTGTAATATCCATTAAACCTAGCATATGTGGTGTTATTCTGGGAACTTTGGAGAATGAGAAATCAGTGTCTCATTGTGATTACACATGACTACACAAAGGGTCAGAGACAGGACCAGGAAATGAAAATAAACAATTGTCACAATAAGAGCACGGTTAACACTTTAGGCATGGAAAAATAAATCCTTTCTTGTTCTTGAGCTAGTGTCACTCCTAGTACTACGGATTCATTCAGTGTGATTTGTGTCTTAGTGTAGACTTTAAAATATGCAAATTTCTGATGTAAATGTTTGGACAGCCTTAACTGGATGTTCTATCTAGCTAACTATTTCTCTGTTTTCAAAACATGACATTAATTTCTTGGAGTTCTAAAGATCCAAGAGTGGAGATTTCTCCTTACATTTCCTCACTTAATTGCTCCCAGAACAACAACTGGTGATGCACACAGAGATGTCTTAACATTAAAGTCCTTTGCTGTTTAAGTGTCTTCCATCCATCCATCCATCCATCCATCCATTTTTCTGTACCACTTATCCTACACAGGGTCATGGGGAGCCTGGAGCCTATTCCAGGGGACTCAGGGCACAAGTCAGGGGACACCTTGGACGGCGTGCCAACCCATCACAGGGCACACAAAATGATTGGCTAGTCTCCTCTTGGTTTCTCTGATGTATAGCTGATTAGATCTCTTATGGGAAAGACAATAAACAACTCCTGCAGTGATGCACAAGGACTGATGCGTAATAAAAATAAATATCCTTTAGGTACTGTGATTTTACTACCTGTATTAATAAATTTGCAGATGAAACATCTTGTACGGTTGCATGTAAGAGTGATAGATTCAATTAACCTGATCATTTAATTCACTTTTGACAAGCAGGTCTTTGATTTTTATGTATCGTCTGTAGGAGATGAGTGGAGGTTCCTTAAAAGGGAAGCTGTCTCAGGATCGTCCTGGAGGAGTGTGAAATTTTTAAGTATAATTTCCATCTCTTTTTTATTAGTGCGATGATAAGTGAGCATCAAAGTAATTCTCTCTGTCCTACCAGTGGAATGACCAGAGGTCAGTGCATCAGTTCTGTCAGTAGTGCTAACACTGGTCATGGCATGATCTATGACAATGAATCCACAGTTGTAAAAATAATTTCCTCACTTTTCTGGAGAAAGTCTTCATTCTCATTGCAGATGCTTTAAAGTCTCATTAGCTGTGAACAGGGAATGAAATTTTTGTGGCAAGTGAACTTTCAGTTCTCAAAGTTGATGTGTTGGAAGCAGTAAACATGAGCAAGCTTAAGGATCTGAGCAACTTTGACAAGGGCCAAACTGTGATGGCTAGATGACTGGGTCAGAGCATCTCCAAAATGGCAGGCCTCGTGGGGTATTCCTGGTATACAGTGGCTAGTACCTACGAAAAGTGGTCCAAGGAAGGACAACCAGTGAACCAGCAACAGGATCATGGGCGCCCAAGGCTCACTGATGTGCATGGGGAGTGAAGGCTAGCCCCTCTGGTCTGATCCCACAGAAGAGCTACTGTAGTGCAAATTGCTGAAAAAGTTAATGCTGGCTATTTCTATTTGTATATATATATACACACACACACACACACACACATATATTTACATACATATACAGCCACAGAGTCCTTCCATTTTTGTGGGTCTATCCTGCCTTCAGTAAGTGAAAAGCATGCTCAATTGGGTTGAAGTCATTGGACATTTAACAACATTTTGCTGCATTCGATGTATGGGTCATTATCCATCTGTACTGTGAAGCACTGTCCTATCAGTTTTGCAGCATTTGACTGAATCTGAGCAGAAAGTATAGTTCTATACACTTCAGAATTCATCCTTCTACTTCTATCAGCAGTCACACATTCAATAAACACCAGTGACCCTGTTCCACTGGCAGCCATACATGCCCATGCCATAACACTCCCTCCACCATGTTTGACACATGATGTGGCATGCGTTGGATCATGAGCTCTTCCATTTCTTCTCTGTACTCATCTCTTCCCATCATTCTGGTACAAGTTAATCTTGCATCAGAACTGGTCAGGCTTTTTTTTTTTTTTTTTTAGAGGTTTTTTTAGATGTTTTGCAAAGTGTTGCCAGTTCACCGGTTGTTTTTCCTTGGATCACTTTGGTAGGTACTAACCACTGCATATCAGGAACACTCCACAAGACCTGCTGTTTTGGAGATGCTCTGACCGACTTGTCTAGCCATCACAATTTGGTCACTCAGATCCTTAGGCTTGCCTATTTTTCCTGCTTCCAACACAGAGAACTGACTGTTCACTTGCTGGCTAATATGTTCCACCCCTTGACGGGTGCCAGTATAATGAGATAGTCAATCTGATCTGTATGTATTTGATGAAGTCCTTTGTTGTGTTGGCAGAACATTGTGGGTCGTTGTCCTGCATGACATTATGAAGTTCCTACCGATTAGACTGGATGCATTTCTCTGTAGATTGGCAGACAGAATGTTTCTCTAGACTTGACTCTGCTGCTACCATCATGAGTTACTTCATCAATAAAGATTAACGAGCCTGTTCCAAAAGCAGCCATGCAAGCCCAAGCCGTGCAACTACACCTATATGCAAAATAACATGTTAAGGGATGAATAATAATTTTGGGCAGAGTCTGTTAAAATGTAGAAAATTAATTTGAACAGAACCTCCAGTGTTTTTTTTTTTTTGGATTTGAGCAATGAATTGAGTGCTTCCCTTGACATTTACAAAGCCGAATAGTGCATATGCAATTGTAGATCTTTCTGGGGAAAATTATTTATCAAATGCATTTAAGAAGAACGAATATCAGTGTATCAGTGTATTTTGGAGTTTGAGTGCTTATAGGATGTGACAGTCCACATGAGCGCTTTAGCCTTTTTATCTTTTAGTAAACATGCACATGGTAAAATGCCATTATATTGCAAGTCAGGCATATAACTTGCTGCACTGATTAGCAGCATGACTGGATTCTTGTGGTCATTTGTAGGACCTGAATTCTGCTTGCAGTTGTGGATGTCTTCAATAATAATGGCACCAGTAAGCTTTGATTAGATACAGTATTTTATAGTAAGTATATTACATCTCAATCACAAGGAGCTTATGTAGTAAAACAGTGGGGTCCAAAAGTCCCCCCCCATGAAAATTTTGGATTTTTTTTTTTAATTGAAAATACTCAAAGTTTTAGACAATTGAAATATTTGAAACAAAGGAAGTAAATGTTCAATATCTTGAACATTTAATATTCAAGATTCTGCACTATTTCTAGGTCCCTATTTAAATGTAAGCAGTTATGTGATATTGACCATGTTAACTGCTTTGTACAAAAGGCCAGATTTTCCTCATGCTTAAGTTCTTTTATTGAAGCACGTGTTCAGACAACACTCGATCTAAAATGAATCATAACGTTTTGCGCAAACTTGTGGCGTCCACGCCAGCTCAAGTGCACAATGTTATTAAAGCAAAAAAGGGGACATATCAAATACTAAGAAACACTGAAATTCATGTAAATATTTAAAAAGTTGTTGTCAGTAATATAATTTGTAATGAAAATTGTATTAAATTATAAACAAATTCAAAATAGAACCATTTTCACTAGTGTTCATAGTTATATTAGGGCAAAGATTAGTTTTGTTTCAAGATGGAGTTCTCAGCATTGGACGAATACACAGATATCAGCACAATAATTTAAAAATATGGCCACATGTTTTGAGAGACACTCTGGTGGAAATTTTTCAAATATACAGTAGATGCACAGAATATAAATTTCTAAAGTTCAAATACATATGCTTCTTAGGTTAGCTAATTTCCTCATACACTGCATGCTCATACACTGCATTCAGTTCTTAAGTAACGTCACAGTTCCTTTCTGTGGTTTATGACACAGTATGATATACTATAATCTATAAAAATTATCAGATCAGATTTACTCAAGCTCTTGCAGGTATGAACTCGATGTGTCAGTCATGAATCTTCTATGTATGTCATTTAACAGACTGTTGTACTTCAGTTGACTTCATTTAGCCAGTTGCTTTTGCATAAACATTTCAGCTTTGCATTTCTTAACTCCTTACCTAATGACCATCTGGCTCTTGGTGATTTAGACAGGCCACAGATGTCACATCCTTCTTTGAAGTTCAGAGAAGAAGCAATACAAGAAAAAAAGGACTGTTACCATAACATGATGAAATGTGTGTTTCCACATTTTCTGCCTGAGTAGAGAAGATAAATTACAGCTCTTGTAGAGTAGATTATACTTTCACTGCCAGAAAGTATGGTTTCATGTAAGTTTAGTGTGGGGTGCTAATTTATTCCTATTCAATCACAGCAGTTTGACTGAATCGTGGCACTAAAAAATTATCGGCTAATCAAGATTGAACAGAGTATGTGTGAGCCAAACAAATGTCATTAATGGGTTCTCTGGCTGGACTATTGATCTGTAGGGTTTGAGTTTCATCACCGTTTTCGTACTTTGTCTGTAGTGCATACCAGCTATGCAGAACTTATTCACAAGTGAATATGCTTTCTTTGGAAAATAATTACTAATTAATAAGCAATTACTAAGCAGCCTTAGTAACTTTCACTATACATGTCAGCTAAATGTTGCTTTATTGTCCAATAGTATGAGTTAAAGCCATTGTAAGTGATGTAGGTGATTTTGTTAATTTCTACCAGACTTAGCCGTAGAAACAGTCCATCACCTCCCCTTAATCCCATGCACGCCATTTAAACCAAACTCTCCAAAGCTTTTTTTGGTCTCCCTGCATATGCTAATACTGCACGACTATTACTGGAGATTTGGAAATGTAAAAAATGTAGGCACCCCTGGTCAAATTATTTTTTTTGGTTGTAAAATGAACTTTACAAACTTCAGTTTGAATTGAACTTTAATGCTCATTTATTATGTATTTTCTTAATTTAACTGACTGAAATATATAAACTCTAAATCTAGTGTATATTCAGTGCCATCTTTCAGAAGTAATTACTTTTTGTAGCCTTTAGACTTAACCTTTTGCATTTTTAGCCAAATGAGTGGCTGTTTATTTGCCATTCTGAAAAAAAATGTTAATGACATAAGCATCACTTCTTTGTTTGTTTTTTTTTTTTTTTAGTGCGCTTGCATCAAGACATTACCCCCTTTTTATTTATTTGATTAATTTTTCTTGTTTTCCTATTTTGTCATTTCCTTTATCAGGACCAACTTTCTTTCCAAGAATTCTTGGCTCAGCCTGAAGCATAAGTAATTTTAAATTTGATCCGAATATGAAACGATTGCCAAAGCTGCATTGTTGCTCTGTGATCTCTTTTGTAAAGACCCAGAAACAGCATGCTGTCTGTTTGCTCATGAAGAGTGTTGGTGGCAGAATGATATTCCATGCTGCTTGATTCCCACCAGGTGCAATCTGTTCCAGGAACCCATCCAGGCAGGTCTTCACTAGCGCACATTAATCTACAGCCAGCTTTTTATCAGGAAACAACTCTGTATAGGATGGCAGACAAGTTCCAGATGTCAATAACCTTCTCAGAGAAGAGATGTTCCCTCAAGACATTTTCTCAGTTTCTCAGGCAGCATATGGCCTTTTATTTGGTTTCTGTTATCAGGTATTCATCTATTCTTATAACAGATGAGAAGAAAGAACATTTTTGCCCTTAACTTCATAGAGAAACAGTAGCAGATTTGCATTGCTAAGTGGAGTGGTGGCGCTTTGCTAATTAATAGTGTGCATCTGATTAAGTGCATTCCAATGGTGAAACTGCCCTAGTTGTAGAGGTGTTGGAAAATAAGATAACATTAATAAGCATACTACAGAATAGGTAAATTCCGAATCCTACTACCAGTGTGGGCATCTTTAAATTGGTCAATGCATTAAAGCTGGTATTATACTGTAACAAAGGGATTTAAGAGTTTACTATCTAGATATTTTCCCCCTAAAAAGCAGTCTTGTGAACTCAAATATTTTGCAGGCCAGTTGTGCTCTGCCATATTTTACATGATGTACTGGTAGTGCTGAAATTGTTATGAAATTATTATGACATTGTTTTTTAAAATCATTATTATTTATTAATCATTAAACTTGAAAGGCATACATACATAGAATAATATTTTGACATAACATACACAGTTTGGAGCACGATCATGCAAAGGGGGTGGAGCTAAAGTTAGATAAATTTTTCTCAGCAATCGTGAGTCTGATCAAGCTGAAATTTAGTATGCTGCATCCATGCTAATTTGTAAGTGGATTTTTAATGCTGACCTAATTACTACTGCCATCGATCAATCAGTATTCAGCAGGCATTTGGCAGGGTTAACATCATGAATCATGAAACTTGATATGGGTACAGACCCACTGCTGTGGGATGCAGTCTCATTGAAATTGGCCACTTGGTGGTGCCTTTCATTTTTGTGCACGCAAAAGCAAGCATATCTCTTGTACAAATAAGGTGCTAATTTGTTTGCACAAACTCTACAAAATTGCTTAAGCTCTACCTGATTTTTGTGATAATTTTTGTGATAATTTGCATAATATGCAAAAACTATTTGTGACAAGGAAGAGGGAGGGGCCAGGCTGTGAGGATGCACGCCTGGCACTGAGTTGTCTAATCAGTTGTCTAATCAGTTAGATAACTAGTCTGATAAAGGAGCGGTTGGAAACGCCTGAGAGAGAGAGAGAGTTGCACGCGTGTTTTATGTTGGTGCTACGTTTGTGGTTTCTCTTATGTTTGAGTTCTGTTTATTATTAAAACTTTGTGTTGGTTCACTTGGTTCCCGCCTCCTCCTTGCCCATTTTTGAAGTTTCTTACATTGGTGCTGAAACCTGGGAGGGAGAAGGGATGTGCTGTTGGAGATCCCTCGCCAATGCGGGAGGATCGCAGTGCCGAGGAAGTGTGGTGTTGGAGCGGTTGCTGGAGGACGGAGGAGTCGCTGCAGTCGGCCTGAAAAGGGGAGGAGTCGCTGCCGTTGGCCTGAAAAGGGGAGGTGCGGCTGCCGTCTGTCTGAAAAGGGGAGGAGCCATAGCCATAACATTAATTTACGAGAACAGGTCATTGTGTAGCTCATCTTCATTTTATAACTTGTACATAGCAACTGTTCTCTGAAATGTTGTTTCTTTTTTTATCGTTTATTGTTTGTAAACACATATACCGTCTTTAACCCCTCTTCACTGTTCTCACTGAGGTTGTTTCTTGTTTATTCTTTAGCTTGATAGAGGAATGGTGTGGGCGCACTGAATGTGTATAGGCGAATGCTGAGGTCATGGATTGCTGAAAGGGTGGTTGGCAGACATGGACTTGTTCGTTGTCCAGTCTGCACTAGTTTACTTGGGTGGGCTTTATTTTGGTTTTTTGTTTCCGGGTCCTGGGAAGGAAGGGGGTTGCTATAATGGTAGACTTTTGATGATAAAATTTTAGGCCTAGTTCTTTTTGTAAATAAAACGTTTCATAGTTATGACTGACCTCAGCATTTTAAGTTGGAATGTCAATGGCCTACATGCTCCCTGTAAACACACAAGCTTTTTAAATTAATGTGAAGGAGGAATATTGATATAGCTTTAACGAAGAATGACGTATGTAGGTCCAATAAGAAATTCTCTGAGGTGATTTCATATGCTGCTAATAACAAAATTAAAGCTGTGTTGAAAAGGTGTTTCTATATTGAATTGGGGCAGTGGTGCAGATGGAATAATAGCTCACATTAAGACTATGATTGAAAATAGGAATATAGCCTTCCTTTCTGTTTATTTCCACCTGCTAGTGCCCCTGAATTTTTTTCTGCACTCTCAACTTACCTACTTAAGATGTCAGATTTTGAAGTAGTGATTGGAGCAGATATGAATGCTGTAATGTCCCATTACTTGGGTAGGTCTGGAGAAAAAGAATCATACTCACAGGCATTTGCTACTTACTTTCTTTTTCTTTTTGTTACTCTCTCTTCCACAGTGCATACAGCAGACATTTGGCCTATGTCCCTATTGGATCACAGTGGTAACGTCAGACTCTCATTAGCTGCTCAACCATTGTGCGCACCTCGCTGGTGCTTTAACTCAAAATTACTGAATGATGAAGGATTCTGTTGTCAGTTAATGTTGAGTTTATTCAAATTAACCAAGATTCAGACCAATGAATTCTTTGGGATGTAGTTAAGGGCCTCGTCAGTTATAACTCAATTTCGTATACCTCTTTCAGTAGTAAAACTCATCTTAAAAAGATATCTGACCTTGAATTCCAGCTTATATCTCTAGAAAGATATAATCAGCACTCTTTTCTAAAACTTGTTGTTAAAAAGAGCTTAATCAGTTGTACCAGTCCAGAGCTGAATTTCTTATTCAAAAATCTAGACAGTACTACTACTTCAGTGGTAGTAGAGCAGAGTATAGCATTTCTTTCCATTTTAAACTATATACCTCAGAATCTGACTGTGATACCTCAACTATAGTATAATTTCTTGGCTCACTGGATTTACCATATCTAACTAACATAGAAATGCCCTAAATTGTATGAATAAAGGAAATCTCCAAGTATAGACAGAATCCCTATAGAGTTCTGTGCTGCTTTTTGGGACAAGTTGGGTCTTCTTGTGTTACATATGATAAACTACTCAATTGATCAAGGTTGTTTTTGGCAAGTGATTAATACAGCCATTTTCTCCCATCTCCTGAAAAAAGACAAGGACCCAACTTCTTGCTCAATATATCACCCAATTTCTATGATTGGAACAGATATTAAACTGTACACAAATGTCTTAGCATAACATTTGGAGGTATTTATGACCAAACTTGTCCACCAAGACTAATCAGGCTTTATTATATCACATACTGCTTTGGACTACCTCAGTTGACTCTTTCATATTATGTACTTAGCTAATGGGATTTTATCTCTAAATGCAATGAAAGCATTTGATCAGCTTGAATGGAGGTGTTTATGGGTAGTATTAGATCATTTGGGTCTAGGTTCAGGTTTTATCATCATGGTCAGGTGTCAGATATGTTCACAACCTTTTTCCTTAGGCAGGGGAACTCGCCAGGGCTACCCTCTCTCTGCCTTATTCATTGCATTGTATCTGGAACATTTAGCTCAGGCTATCACTGTTAGAAACACATAGAACACCATATCTCATTATACGCAGACAGTATCCTGTAATTTATCGATAACCTTGCTCTTTCAGTTCCTCATGTTATGACAGACAATTTACAGATATTAGCCATTTCACAGGTTGAAAGATGAATTGGAATAAGTCTTGCTTTCTTCTGTTTAGTCCTGATCTGGCTTCTTTACCTCTTCCCAATGCTGTTCCAATCGTTCATTCTTTTAGATATCTTGGGATTGATATATATGCTTCCCTGTATAATATTGTTACCAAAAATGTTAAAAATATCCTCTTAAAAGTTAGTTCAGCTCTGTCAAATTGGTCACATATCCCTCATTCTTTACATGCCCAAATATCTTCAGTGAAACTGAATGTCCTCCTTCACATTAATTTCTATAGTTCCATGATCCCTCTGCCTCCACCTGTTATTTATTGGAATAAGCTAAACTCAGTACTTTGCTGCTATATTTGGAATGAGAAATGCCCTCGTATTAAGCGATCCACCATTCAGCGCAGTAAGACAGAAGGAGGTCTGTGTTTCCCTAATTTTAAATTATATGTATCAACTTGTATCAACTTGCTGCAGCAGCAGGCAGAACACAGCCAGGGGGCTGGTGTTTAGAGAGCCTTTTATTTTCTTAGGTGTGAGGGGAAAGGGCAGGCGGGAGTGAAGAGGGGGTAGGGGACGCCGTCTAGAGGTGCAGAGGGCAGTGAGGGATGTCTCAAGGTGGAGCGTGTTGGCGGTCGCTGTGGGCAGGGCAGTGTGGCACAGGCTGGTAGCAAGGTGTGGTGGCGGGAGGACTGGGATTCTTCTGAGTGTAGCGAGGGTGAAGGGTCTTGGCCATGGCTTGTAGCAGAGGGAGAGCGTTGGTGTTGTCCATTCAGCACCACAGTGGCAGTAGTGTGAGGAGCGTGCAGCCATTTATGCGTGTGGTATGGCAGCCCGTTGTCACATCTTTTACTTTATGCCCACTCTGTGTTTGGTTTAACCCTGATGCCCTGGTATCATGGTGAGCCATTGAAGAATCATTTATTGCTCCATATAAATTAAAAGATGTTTTTTTTGTGGTGTTCTTATTAGACAAAGTAAGCCACACTTTGGCCCCATATTCGCACATCTTATTTCTACCTGGAAAGATACCTGGCAGTGGAAAGATACACAGTGTCCATCATGAAATGGCACCATCATTTTCCTATTTTCCAGAATCATATTGTTCAATCTGAAAATGCTCTTTGTCAGTGGAGTTTTGCAGACATTTATGATGACATAGGTTTAAAAACCTTTCAGGTTATAAAGACCCAATATAATTTAACAGATACTTCATTTTTCATGTATTTATATATCACATCTACTCTCTGTGGCTATGGCGTCCTATCAGACACAAAGTTACCTGTCCACCCACTGCATGATAGATTTTTCATATGATATTTTTCATGATATTTTATAAAATTCCACTGCTGCCTCAAATACCTACTTATTTCTCCTAAAATCATCCTACAAACCTGGGAACTGGGAGGGTGGGGATTTGTTTAAATTTCGTTCGTGTATTTTTCCACACCGGTTATTAATTACACAACCCAATATATATATATATATATGCACACACACACACACACACACACACATATATATATATATATATATATATATATATATATATATATTCAAAAAAAAAAAAAATTATAAACAATATGGCTGCCTATACATCAATCAATTCTAAGGAGGCAGAGGTAGATTACTCAAATAGTGGTAATTCATGATTGGTGACTTAATAGCTGTTTCTTAGGAATTTGGCGCCTCACAACAACACCAAGAATGTACTGCAGCCTACAAATATGACCCCCACAAACCACAGTTCCCAATCTGCTTCATGGTCTACAGACTTGGCTGCCATGGACTACAACATCCAACACACAGGAACTCTGTCTTACTGATCATGCACACCTGGACTCAATCACTTTAACACTCTATATACAATCCCTGCCAAAAGTATTGGAACAGGCCAGTTCTTTTGTTTTTGCTATACACTGAAGACATTTGGGTTTGAGATTAAAGATGAAAATGTCTTTCATGTTTGCTTAAACTCCATATAGCCAATCATGAATTACAGCTCTTTAAATAATCCAGCTCTGCCTTCTTAGAATTTATTGATGTATGGCAGCCATATTCTTTACAAATGTCTACATGTTTTTGATAATTATTGAGGTTCACACTCTGCTAAGTAGTTTAACACCACAATTTTGAAGATAGGCCACAACTCCTAGGACTAGTCTGCAAAAGTGGGTTCTGCATATTATGCAAATTATCACAAATTTAAGTGGGCAGAGCAAAGGGTCCAAAAGACAGTTTTTTTAGTGTGTGAGGAAACACAGTAAGACAAAAAAGAATTTTCACTGTACACCTTATTTTTCCAAAGATATGCTTGTGTTTGTGTGCTCAAACATGAATAGTGGTCCCCAGTAGCCAGTTTGAATGAGACTCCATCAGATTGTAGTGGATCCCTACCCCAACCTACAGTTCAAGTTTCATGATGCTTGCTGAATGATAACCCTGCCACATATGTGCTGAATTCTCATTGGCAGATGGCAGACATGTTTTTCAAGCAATTAAGTCATCAAAAATCCACACACACATAAGCATATAGAGGCATCATACCAAATTTCAGCTCAATCAGACTTAAGGTTCCTAAGAAACAGCTATCTGACCTTAGCTCTGCCCCCTTTGCATGACCATGCCCCCAACTTTGCAAATGATCTCAGAATCTTGTCCTGTACATGCCACTAGAATTGATTGATGTGTGGTGGCCAGGTTATTTAGAAATGTCAAGATTTTTTGATAATTATTGAGGATCACAGTCTGGGACTCTGGAGGACTAGTGGTTGGGCCACAGCACTTTCACCGCTGCGACCCGCGTTCAATTCCCGCCAGGGAGCCAACCCCAGCTACTGGGGTTCCGTGCAACAGTGCACTCTCAGTGCTGGTCCCAAGCCCAGATAAAATTAGGAAGGGTTGTGTCAGGAAGGGCATCCGCCATAAAAACTGCGCCAAATCAAATAAGCAGACCAAATACGATGTGCTGACCCCTAACGGGAGCAGCTGAAAGGGAAACAACAGCACTGAGGCTCACACTCTGCTGAGCAGTTTGACACCAAATATGTGAAGACATACCAAAAATCCTTGTTTGCTTGTTTTTATGTGCAAAAACATGAATAGCGTCCCCCCAGAGGCCTAGATCAGAGAGGCTATATCAATTATTAGGGAGTCTTTAGATTTAGATTAGATGGACCATAATTTCAAGTTTTGTGACAACAGCTCAGTGTTTCCCTTGTCAAATGCCTGCTGAAAGCTGATTGGCCGATGGCCAATATACATGGCCTTGTATATAGACTCCTATCATGAAAATGTATAGGGATGTCCACAGTCATGAGCAGCTCTCCTCTCTCTCTCACTCTCTCTCTCCTCATCTGAACTGATAGGGTAAGCAGAACATGGCTGACATGTTGAGCAATTTAATTTTTCAGCCACTCAGAGCAAGATGACTAGGCAGTTGGTCATTCTGTTATCCCCAAGGGCATCAAATGTTTCTCACACAATTTCTGCTTTCCCCACACTTGTCTACATGCCTTGCAGTCACCTCAGGAGACCCATCACTGCGAAAAAGAAAACACACAAGTGCTTTGGCAGAGAGGATGCAAAAGCTTAAGAAAAGATTGGGAATAATAAATTAAAAAATTCTATAATAAATAGATCTGTCTATTAAAAGTCAGTATTTCTAGTGAGTACTATAAGTAATAATACAGATACACAGATGGCTACTTTTCTGTTTAAAACTACACTGCTGTTTTCTGTCATTACATTGTTTGTTTGTTGGTTTGTTGTGACTTAATGTAATCAGATTCAGTCTCAATTCATATTAGGGAAAATCAGTGACAACACTAAGGAAAACACTCACAACTCACAAATCTAGGAATATTTGTGACATTGAGAATGATATCTAACATCACATTACAGTCTCTCTGGGGCACTGTCACATTTATTCAAATAAATTGATTTAATTAAGAACAGTGCAGTTGGTGTGCTAACAACACAGCTGCATGGTTGCAAGTTGTACCAGTGTTTAAATCACTGCATTGTCTTTTCCTTAGTTAAATTCTTTTGCATATGCCAATATGCTGTTAGTTGAGAAAACAATAAACAACCACTAAATAATCTGTGCTTCGTGCATGAATCACGAAGGTTTATATTCAAATTCTTTAATTAAGTTAGAATATAATAATAATTATTTAGATGCAATGTTCAGAGAGACTGGGTACTAAAAAAGCTGAAATTATAGGGTTCTAAATGTTTTAGAGACTACTGAGTTCTCTTCTGATTTCTACTGCTCAATATACTGATTTATAAGTCTCAAACCTTTCAGACAACATTTAGACAGAAGCCTGCATTTAGAATTTCAATCTAACAAATGTCTTTTCAGGTCTGGAGGTCAGGACAAGCAGAACGCTTAGAAGCCCAGGAAAACAGGGCAAATCCACAGTCTCAAACAGAATCAGTATATGAAATGAAACAATGATTACAATACAGGAACTTGGAACATAACCAAGTGGTGCAAGTAAACACTAGCATGAGTTCACAAAGTGCATAGGGCGAAAATGGACCATTTATACACAAGAGGTCATGATATTTGTAAAGTCACATGGGTGCACATGACAGAGAGGGTGGACCACTATCCTCCCATCATTAAATACAAACAAGAGCATGTTCTAGTGATTTGATGGAGTTTTGCCACTGATGGTTCTGTACAGGAAAGATATGATAGGTCTCACATAATTGTTGAACCAGTGACAGAATGATCTGCTGTGCCATCTCACTCAAACATCCCTAAACACGAACGTCATTTAAAAACATACCAACAGAGGATGTCTGAATTGTGTGCATCATGTCTTGTCTTCATTTCTACCAGTCCTCTGTTAGCGCTTACTTTCAGAGGGAAATCTGAAGCTCTAATAGTGCACAAATGAAGCCAAAATTTTACATACACTTGGGCTAAAGATATTCAAACTAAAGTTTTCCACAACTCCACACGTTTCATGTTACCATACATTTACTGTGTTAACGTCAAGTAGGGTATATACGTTATTTAAAAAAAAAAACATCATTTTAAAATAATAACTAAGAGACAGATTTATTTCAGCTCTTATTTGCTACATTAGATTTTCAGTGGTCAAAAGTTTACATACATGTTGTTAGTATTTGGTGGCATTGTCTTTGAATTGCTTGAACATGAATTAAATGTTTGGGGTAGCTTTCCACAAGCTTCTGACAATACTTTTTATGGCCAAACAGTTAAAGTTTTGTTTAATCTGACCAGATAACAGTCTTCCAATCTTCAATCTGGCTTTTTTATGCTGGTGTTGGAGTAGGGGCTTCTTCTCTGCATGACGGCTTTTCAGGCCATGGTCAGGCCACAGATGTACATACTTTGGTACCTGATGCCTCCAACTCCTTTACCAGTGCTTTTGTTGTTGTCTTAAGTTCAGTTGAACCTTTCACACCAAAGTTCATTCATCCCTGGGAGTTAATTTATGCTTCTTAATTTTATTGATCCGGAGCAATGCAGTGTCTGTGTGGTCCCAAGATTTGTTTGTGCAGATGCTCGTGGTACCTTCAGTTGTTTGAAAATTGCTCCTAAATATGAACCAGTGTTGTGGAAGTTCACAATTTGTTTCTGAATTCCTGGCTGAGTAGCTTGTATTTTCCCAAGTGCACTCCCAATTAACTCCCAATTATGACAATTAGCTAATAAGAAGCTTCTAAAATTACATATTCTAACCCATTATTCTGGAATCATCATTGTCTGGAATCTTCCAGACTAATTAAGGAGACAGTCATTGTGGTTTATGTAAAAATTTGACCCACTGGAATTCTGATATAGTGAGTTTAGCCTAGGTATACTTTTGGCATCAACTGTATTTCTGATTCTAAAATACTAATGAGTACCACACGCTACTTTATGAAATATGGGTAGTTACTTCAGGCAGGTCCATGTGGCAATGAAAGCAAATACACTTGCTCTGTAAGGATATATATTCAATTGATAGATGGATTATAGATGGATTTAGCATTTAATACTATCCCCCAAACTCAAAATTGGCTTGTAAAGGTCATGTATTTTTTTTTTAAGTTGAAAAGCATCTTGTAACTCAAACAACAAAGATCATATGTCCAGTCTCAGGGACAGGAACTGCATGATGCTCAATTGTAGTCTGGGAAACCACAGACAAATCTATGTGAGTGTCTAAGAGATAGTAATTTATTCCGTACAATAAATTCAGTATATCCTCTATACCTTTGTAAAAATCTACATACCCATGTTAAAATTTGTTAAAATTTTCGTGAAGTAAAAAAATTATGCCAAGATAAATAATTTTTCCACCTTTAATGTGATATAAAAGCCATTAAAATTCAAGTGAAAAACAAATAGAAGCATTTTATAGAAAAAAAAAGAATGTAAAATAACCTGGTTGCACAAGTGTGCACATGCCTTAACATTGTTAAAGCACATCTGGCTTGCAGTACAGCACTTAGTCTTTTTAGGTAAGAGTCTACCAGCTTAGCTTATCTTGACTTTATTCCACGCTTCCTTGCAAAAATGCTACAGATCTATCAAGTTGCGAGGGGATCTCCTGTGCACAGCCCCCTTCAAGTTATTCCACAGGTTTTTGAATTTAGATCTGGGCTCTAACTGGGCAATTCCAAAACTTTGATAATTTTCTTCTGAAGTAACTCTTCAAAATATCTTTTAATGAGATATTAACAATGCTTTTGCAGTGTGTTTAGGGTCATTATCCACCTGCACTGTGAAGCGGCATATCAGTTTTGTAGCATTTGGCTGAATGTGAGCAGAGAGTATAGCCCTATACACCTCAGAATTCATCTTGCTACTGCTGTCAGCAGTCACATCATCAATAAACACCAGTGAGCCCGTTCCATTGGCAGCCATACATGCCCATGCCATAACACTACCTCCACCATGTTTGACACATGATGTGGTATACTTTGGATCATGAGCTGATCCTTTCTTTCACCATACTTTTCTCTTCCCATCATTCTGGTACAAGTTAATCTTGGTTTCATTAATCCAATGAATCTTATTGCATAACATGGGAGGCTTTTTTAGATGTTTTCTGGCAAAGTCTAATCTGGCTTTCCTGTTCTTGAATGTTACCAGTGGTTGGCACCTTGTTGTAAACCCTCTGTATTTACATTCATGAAGGTGTCCCTGATTGTAGATTTTGACAATGATACGCCTACCTTCTCCAGAATATTCTTGACTTCTGTTGATGTTGTGAAGGGGTTTTTCTTCACCAAGGAAAGGATTCTGCGATCATCCACTTTTGCTGTCTTTCGTGGTCTTCCAGGCCTTTTGGTGTTGCTGAGCTCGCCAGTGCATTCCTTCTTTTTAAGAATGTACCAAATTGTTGATTTGGCCACACCTAAAGTTTTTTCTATCTCTCTGATAGGTCTCTTTTTTTTTCATCCTAAAGATGGCCTCCTTCACTTGCATTGAGATCTCCTTGGACTTCATATTGGTAGCTTCAGTAGAACATCTGCCAAATACCAACTCAATACCTGATATCAACTCCAGACCTTTTATCTGCTTAATTTGTCTTGAAATAACGAGGGAATGGACCGCATCTGGTCAATTAACTTCTTGTCAGTCAATTGTCCGAATACCTGCGAGCCCCTGAAAATGGAAGTTCTTTGCTGAAAATGGCTGTAATTCCTAAATGGTAAATGCCATATTTTTGTGGAACCTCTTAAAATAAAGCTGAAAGTCTACACTTCGATCACATCTTGATTGTTTTATTTCAGATCCATTGTGGTGGTGTATAAAGGCAAAATCACAAAAACTCCTTCATTGTCCAAATACTTCCGGACCTGCCTGACTATATGTATATATACATACATTTATATATATATATATATATATATATATATATATATATATATATATATATATATATATATATATATATACATATATATATATAAAGAATTCTGTGAATATTAACAATCGAGAACCCTATACTCCCAAACCATCCCGCATCAAATCCTATCACCAGTAGAAGGCCCCACCCATACATGACCAGTGAAGCACTATGATGGAAACACCTGTCGATCCCGCCCCCAGAACATTTCTCTGAGTAATATATCTTAAAAAAAAGACCATATGTGCTGCAGAGCACTTTGACCACCCACAGGAACAAGTGGCCACAAACATTTGTTACAGTGCAAGAACAATTGTCCAGCACATTTCAGTTCTGCAGCACATAACATAAACTTGTCCAACACATACCAATGGTACCTCAGTCTTGTTTTCCTTTCCATGTGAAGCGCATTATTGCAGGATATGCCAGCGTAAAACGAATATCCAACTCGTGCAACCACTTTCTGACCGCCGTGAACCGCTGTCTTTTTTTCCACAACATCCCTCGTCATGTAAGGAAACAGGGATATCTTGGAGCCCCTCCACATAATGCTGCCCCTCTCCCACACTTTCGCCCTCACTGCCACCATAACCCTCTCTCTTTCCAGGAAGCTATGGAAATGCATAATAATAGGACGAGGAGGTTTATTTTCATCCGGCATTGGCGCTGAAGATCGGCGAACATGCTGCAAATCTGTTTCGGATAAATCCACGCCCAAGGCCTCGAAGAGTATCAGCCTCACACATTCCCATAATTTACCACTCTTGGATTTTTCTTTAAGACCAAATAGCCACAAGTTAAGGCACCCCTCTCTGTTGGCAATATCACACAAGGAATCTCGAATCTCTGCACACTCTTTAGCACATGCAAAGAAATTAAAGAAATGCTGTAGTGCAAAGATGTCTTCAAAAATAATGAAACTAAATGTTTCTACATTTAAAAAATAAAAGCAGTAATAAATGAAAGTCAATATTCCTAGGGAATTCATGTGATTGTCACCAATCTTGGTCAACATTATGCCAAGACATAGAGGATGCTAAATTGCGAAGGGATTTTTGATATCTCGAGTGGTTTTGCAATGGCAAGGCAATAAATTTATGGTGAAAAAATGGAACTAGGAAGCGTCTGATATTGAGTGATTTAGATGAAACTTGGATGACCACATGGATGTGACTATTTTGATGCACAGTCATAGCGCTACCAACTGGCAGCATGAAGTGTGTGACTTACAACAGACTTTAAAATAATCCTCATATATTTATCCGAATCTCCTCAAACTTGGTCAGAATAATGTCAAGACATAGTTGATGTAAAATTGTGAAAGGATTTTTGATATCTTAAACAGTGTTGCCATGGTAATGCATCAAACATTCAAAAGGGGGCACTTTTACTCTTTTTGGGTGTTTTTGAGGCTCTTAGCATGTTTAAAATTTCATGAAAGTTGGCACACACATCAGAGTTGTAGGCCGTTAGGCGTAGGCAAAAGCTAAGACATGGCCATGGAGGAGGGGCTCTGTAGTGGAGGGGGGGCACTGTAGTGCCCCCTTTTGACTAAAGTGGTGGGGCCAGTTGTACCTACAGTCACCAAACTCTGTACATACATTGTTCTCATCAACCCGGACAACTTTCAAACTGACAGTCATTAGCTCCACCCAACAGGAAGTAGGTCATTTTGGATTTAATGTGGATTTTTTGAAAAGCAATCTTTTTTAAAAAAGACATCTTAAGGATATAAGGATAACAATGTATATCTTTTATGTTCTTCATGCATTATCTTACCAAATATTAGCTCTATGTTTGGGCATGGAAGCTGTTGTAAAGCCTTAGACCTGGGCTTAACCTACCACATCAGTGCAAAACAAGTTACTCTACAGCGGTCACTTCACTATGCATTGTTTTCATACACCCACCAGGTGGTGATGGCACCGTAGTGCTTGGGCCCATTATCGCTGCTTGCAGCTATATTTACAGCTGTAATTCCATTCTAGAAGATATAACTTTTACATGCTTACTAGGTGGCAAAAAACTCTGAAACTTGCAGTGTGGAAATGCAGTAATTGGAATTGTAATCTCATACATTTTGTGTTATTTTTGACTATATAGCCATTGTTTTCATTCTAAGAAGATGAATATAGCATTCTTCTATGGGAGAGGGAAAGAGAAAATGGCAGACTTAGTTCTTCCACCAGAGGAGAGTGAGGATGAGCTAGTGAGCAGCAATGAGGAAATCAACATTGACTGGATGCTGGATGAGAGCAGTAACAGTTCAGAGTCAGTTTCAGACACAGAACCAGAATCAGAGCCACTGTAGACCGGCATAGAATTTTACCCAGTGGGGTGTATGTGTATGTACAGCAGGTACAGGTACCAAATTGGGGTGGTCGCATCTGTGCGGGAGTGGTGGTACAGCTTGAACAAAATTGTGTGATTTGGGCTGTGGGCTCAGCCCAGTACGTATGTAGGTACATTTATGTAAGAGAATAAGTTTATTGAAGAATGCCTGCAATGCCACTCCATGTTATAGGTTAACTTCAGAAATGGCTAAACCAAACTTAAAATAGAGGGTTATGACAGTGGGTCTTAGCTTCCTTGCTGATATAACATGGTATTTAATGCATTATTTTTGGCCATGGCCTGCCACAGACCCGGCTATACTGGAATCTGAAAACAAGAGTAGAGAATGTTGCAAGCATCATGGGTGGGAGTTCATCAAATGATTCCTCCACTCCACTGTTGAAGCCAGCTGTCAGGAAATTGAGGAGTGGCCTTACTTTGAGCAACTTATCTCCACCTCCAACAAAAGTGACCAAGTGCCATGTGGAGATGTAAAAAAGTAAAGCCACTTCTCAATTTCCTGACAGCTAACTTCAACAGTATCCAAATGGATGAAATGTTGTGTGTGGATGAGCAGATTATCCCCTTCAAGGGCAAGAACCAGTTGAAGCAATATGTCCCAATGAAGCCGAAACACCGGGGGTACAAGGTATTCGTTTTGGCATTGTGTATAACTTTGATGTCTACACAGGGCCATTTCAGCCACCTAATGGATGCCCTAACATTGGTGAAAGTGGTAAGATTTTGTTGAAGCTGGTCTATATTATACCCTGCAACATGTCGTACAAGATCTTCTATGACAACTGGTTCTACAGCATAGATCTTCAAGTGCTCCTTGAAAAAAAGAAGAGCCACAGCATAGGAACAGTCAGGCAAAACCGTCTTGCAGGATGTACATTCATAGATGACCAAACCATGAAGAAGAAGGGACGAGACACACTTCAGGAGAAGATTACCACTCATGTGATTACAACTGCCCTGTCACACTCTTGAGCACCTTTGTCGGAGCAAACCCTGTGACACGTGCAGAGGTGGGACAAAAAAAGAAAAGAATTCCTACAAGTCCCATGCCCCAACATTGTATCACTGTACAACATGAGCATGAGAGGAGTGGATCTTCTTGATTCACTAATTGCTCTCTACCACACCAAGATCCGCTCCAAGAAGTGTTACCCTCGGATTGTGTTCCATATGCTGGACTTGACCGTGTTAGAGGCATGGCTTCTCTACCGAAGGGATTGATGATCCCGGAGAAGGCCCAACTCTCACTGTTGGATTTTAAGACTGAAGTTGCCTTCTGCTTATATATGGAGTCCAACAAAAGAAAAGGGAGGCCTCCTCAAGCTGTCCAGAAAGAACGAAGAGGGTTCCAAGGCTATGTACCACCAGATCCTGTTAGGAGAGTGACCACTGGCCCTTACAGGGAAATGAAAACGGAAGATGTAAGGTGCTTGAATGCAAAGGCATTGTGAGGACCAAGTGCTCAAAGTGTTTCATCTTCCTCTGCATCACAAGTGAGAGAAACTACTTCTTGGACTTTCACAAGGGGTGAAATGGGATGAAATTAGGAAATAGCATGGAGGTTTAGAATGAAAGATATGATTTAGATTGAAATGTAGGATATGAAAAGATCCACAATGGAAATGTCAGTTGGTTATACCTGAATGTTTTTAGAATTGTGACAAAACTCAGTGTCTTTATGCGTGGATATACCTACACTATCATATTATATATTATGATTAACAATTGAAAGGACACTAATTTTGTTGTTATAATATGAATTTCATTAAATAATATGAAGTCATGAATAACTTTTTTCTGTAAAAGGTGTGTTTTCTAAGTCACACCTCTCTTTGAAAGTCTGTCTGTTCTGTTTACATGATATAAAATCTGGGTTCAAGATGAAGCAGCATATCCCAGTCCTGTGATGGGTACAATAACACAGAACCTGTCATTTTCAACACCAAATCTCTCACACACACCCCAAAAAACCAAACATTTTCCTAACAGTTCACTGTCTTTATTTTCACAACGTTAACAACACAAACTTGTCAGCATCTGCATTTAAACAAGACAACAGAGAACAAAAGAACAGACTATAGAACAGAAGAGAAAGTGTGTGTAGAGAGAAAGTGAGTGTTTGTGTGTTAGTATGTGTTCATGTTAGCATATTTGCATGTATTTGCTCACGTGTTCTGTCTTGAACAATCACAATCTTACTGAATTTTTCTGTTGAATTTCAACAGTAATTGGCTCTCGATATTTACAATGCAGGCTTGATCTTTTAGCTGTGAGTCCTGCATGACTAAAAAGTCTCTCACAGGCTGGAGATGCTGAGATGGCTGTGTTACTTTGAGAGACAACTTCTTGCCTTGTGGAAAGGAATGTAACCGATCCATACCTCCAGTTGATGGACATCAAAGGTACCTCTCCAGCTTTTGAGAGTCCTGTCTGCATGGATGCGAAGATGTCATCTTCATCCAACTGGCTGCTGTTAGAGAGGGCATCATTTTCCACATTGGTATCTAATTGATTTTTTTTTATGTAGTTGAGTCCTGTGCCAAGACAGATTTAAACACTTTATTAAATTATTATTCAAACCTGCATATTCCTAGATTTTTTTAAACTGTATTACCAGCTGTCAGGACCAGCTGCTTTGTTGTCCAGGAGGTTCTGAACTTGGGAAGCAGTATAGCTGCAGCAATCAGCTCTGGTTCCTTCATGACCTCTCCAAAATGTTTCAGGGGTTGATAGACTTTACAGGTTGACTCCAGCCTCTTCAGCTTGTACAGCAGTTGGTAAAGAGTTGGCAGCAGAAAACCCATATGGACAAATGATTGCACTTGGAGTAGATTCAGGGCCATTGCATCAGGCTTAATTACAGAAGTGTGCTCAGCAAAAATGCCATTTCAGCTGGATTCAGTCTGCACCATAAAACACAAATGGTGAATAATAATAATAGTAATAATAATATATTATAATATATACATATATATATATATATATATATATATATATATATATATATATATATATATATATATGTGTGTGTGTGTGTGTGTGTGTGTGTGTGTGTGTATATGTAGTTAGGTCTGGAAGTATTTGGACAATTTAATATATGGACAGAGTTTTTGTGATTTTGCCTTTATACACCACCACAATGGATTTGAAACAAAATAATCAAGATGTGATCGAAGTGTAGAATTTCAGCTTCATTTTAAGAGGTTCCACAAAAATATGGCATTTACCATTTAGGAATTACAGCTATTTTCAGCAAAGTACTTCCTTTTTCAGGTGCTCAAAGGTATGTGGACAATTGACTGACAAGAAGTTAATTGACCAGTTGTGGTCCATTCCCTCATTACTTCAAGACAAATGAAGCAGATAAAAGGTCTGGAGTTGATATCATGTATTGAGTTGGCATTTGGCAGCAGTTCGACTGAAGCTACCAATATGAAGTCCAAGGACAAATCTATAAGAAAAACCTTAGGTATGGCCAAATCAACAGTTGGGTACATTCTTAAAAATAAAGAAAGCACTGGTGAGCTCAACAACATCGAAAGGCCTGGAAGACCACAGAAGACAACTAAAGTGAATGATTGCAGAATCCTTTCGTTTGTGAAGAAAAACCCCTTCACAGCATCAACAGAAGTCAAGAATACTCTGGAGAAGGTAGTAGGGGTGGGGGAAAAAATCGACACAGCATAGTATCGCGATATTTTCCGTGGCAATACTGTATCGATACACGGATGCCAAGTATCGATATTTTATTATACTTTTTGGTAGAATAATAAAATCAATTTCTTTACACTCCACTAGATGGTGGTGTTGAGTTTTTTTTTCTGGTGAGGTCAGCTGGGTCAGCTTCAGCATGCAGTAAGTTAGTAAAATAAAGATGGCGGCATCGCGGAAAGTTATCAGGAAAGCCCTGTCTGCGTTTAGATTGGATGTATGGACTTACTTCGGATTTGTAAACAAGGAGGGGACAACTGAGATGGATATGACGTATGGGATTTGCAAGGAGTGTCATATGAAGGTAAAATACTCTAAGAATACCACAAACTTTTTACATTTAATTAAGGTGGACTAGACTAGATTGTAATACAAATAGTTGAGTTTGCCAGGTGCATACAACATTTATGACAGGTTTTCATGAAAGTGTTGGTCAGTTTGTCTGCACTGCAGCAATAAAATTGAAGTGAGATAAACAAACTGAGAAATGTTTCTTTTTAGTTAAAACTGATGTTGCCAAAGTTTTCCTTTGGGGACATAATTTGAAGTTGGAAAAAGGTAATAAATTGCAATATATCGCAATATATTTAAAATCGCAATAATATTGTATCGTGACACAAGTATTGTGATAATATCGTATCGTGGGGCCTCTGGTGATTCCCACCCCTAGAAGGTAGGCGTATCATTGTCAAAATCTACAATCAAGAGACACCTTCATGAATGTAAATACAGAGGGTTTACAACAAGGTGCCAACCACTGGTAACATTCAAGAACAGGAAAGCCAGAATGGACTTTGCCAGAAAACATCTAAAAAAGCCTCCCATGTTCTGGAATAAGATTCTTTGGACTGATGAAACCAAGACTAACTTGTACCCGAATGATGGGAAGAGAAAAGTATGTGACTGCTGACAGAAGAAGCAAGATGAATTCTGAGGTGTATAGGGCTATACTTTCTGCTCACATTCAGCCAAATGCTACAAAACTGATAGGATGCCGCTTCACGGTGTAGGTGGATAATGACCCTAAACATATTGCGAAAGCAACTCAAGACTTTTTGAAGGCAAAGAAATGGAATATTCTTCAATGGTCAATTCAGTCACCTGATCTCAACCCAATAGAGCATGCTTTTCACTTACTGAAGACAAGACTGAAGGCAGAAAGACCCACAAACAAGAAGCAACTGAAGGTGGCTGAAGTGAAGGCCTGGCAAAGCATCTCCAGGGAGGAAACTCAGAATTTGAGTTTTGAGAACATGGGCTCCAGACTTCAGGCAGTCAATGACTGCAAAGGATTTTCATCCAAGTATTAAAATTACGGTTATATTTACAATTATGTCACTTTGTCCAAATACCTTTGAGCCCCTGAAAATGGAGGTACTTTGTTTAAAATGGCTATAATTCCTAAATGCCATATTTTTGTGGAACTTTTTAAAATAAAGCTGAAAGTCTACATTTCGCTCACATCTAGATTGTTTTTTTTTTTTTTTTTTCAAATCCATTGTGGTGGCATATAAAGGCAAAATCATAAAAACTGTCATTGTCCAAATACTTCTGGACCTAACTGTATTTCCTGACATGATAAAACAGAGTATTTACTTTCTGGACTTCATCCAGTGAGTGCCTGCTAGTCTTCCAGTGAACACACACACACACACACACACATTATAAACATTCCAATATCTACCAAATCCTACCAGGATTGCAACTTACATTTTTATTTTTAATGCTGTGCATAAGTTTCAGATTGCTTAAATGGTTGACATATTTGTCATAACTGGCATGAGAGCGTATATCAGGAAAAAAATGTGAACAATTGATTACATAAAAATACATATAAAAAATGAAGAAAAAGAAGTCAATGTGTGAGATTTTATATTAAAATAAGGTCAAAGTGCCCATAGTTACAAAATTACCTTGAAACAGACATCATCGTGACACTTACGACAACGTAATTTCTTGGAGCTGAAATTCCTGTACGCTGAGATGTCAAGTTGTTTTAGTGCACATAGCAGGCATCGCATTATGTAACTGTTCATTTTCACTGCTTGGAGTGAAAAATTAGATTGAATATGAGGCCAGGAGTGTCCTGTCTCCGTCGACACGCTCGCTTCTTCCCCCTCTACAGCCATTATCTTCCAGAACTGAGCCCACTAAAAACATTGAGCGGTTGTTGCGTATGCATTAAGACCACTGAGCGACCTCATTATACGTGATATAAACTAATTATTAAAGCTACATACCGAATGGAGCGAAGTAAAATTCTGTGATTAAAAATGAACTTGAGTAAGAGTATAATAAAGGCCAGTTAAACCTACTCTTAAAAGTAGTTTTTTGTTTGTTTGTTTGTTTGTTTTTTTCCAAAAAATGTAAATGCAGCGAAGTAAATATAGTGCGTTATGACCCACCTCTGTCCATTGCGCACACACATTCAGACACTCATTCACAGGTAGCGGAACCATTGAAGCTAAAGTATGCGGAATGCATGAGAGAATTTGTTTTCGTATCATTTCCTAACTACGCTGGTGTACTTATACAGTAGGTGATAAATCTACTTCTTACTGTTCAGTTTGTGATACCTATAGCCATAGGTACCTTGTATTACTTTGGAATCTCAATGAATGATACTACAATCAAAGGATGAAGAAAGTCAGTTAAACATCACTGTATTGACAGTGTCTCGGCTCTTTCTGCTTTCTTTCCCTCTAGCACGCATTTCACAAATAAACAGGACATTTCTCATATCGTTTCTCAGCAAGTCACAAAATGCACATGTCAGTACAGTGGGGTCTGAAGCTGAGAGTTATGATAACATTTATTGCTCATGTAGGGGATGGAAAATTACATTAAAAAGTCAGGGGTGGTATGATGCAGGGTCGGAGGGACAAAAAGAGACAGAGAAGTAGATAATAAAGAATAAGCAGGTGGTTCCAGTGCTTCTACCTCAGTCTTATCCCCAGCTCCTGGTCTAGACAAGCTGCATTGCAACCTTTTCCAGCTATACATAAATTACACCAAGCCTCCACACTGAAAAAACTATAGTGAAATTTTCATCATCTGGTGATCTTTTTCTCTGCAGTCATAGTGTCTTTGGCTGAGAAAGTGTTTAGAAGCACTTTGATTGCATGGCTAATTTAGATTTAAATTTACATTTAGTTATTTAGAAGATGCTCGTATCCAGTGTGACCTACAAAAGATGCAAATAGAGGTGCAGCAATACAAAGCACCTAGTGCATCAGCAACATAATATCTTGAAAGAAAAGAGAATACTATATTTTACAAGTGCTAGAGTGATAGATACAAAAAAAAACAATTTTAATGTAAGTTCACAGACAATGCAAAATTACATCAGTAACAAATGTTTCACTACACAACACTAGCCATAGGTTTAATACATGCAAAATAAAACCATTGTTAAAATCATAAAAGTAGTCTATACACCTCTGCATTATTATCTGTATGTAGAGCTGCATGTAGAATTTCTGTATGCATTGCGCATTCAGTTATGGCCATTATCTCCTTTAAGGGTCAGGATGTCCCACCTTGTTAGAGATAGAGCCTACATTTGCCATAGCATCATACCAACCAGCAAGTCATTAATCTCAACCATAGTGCTTCTGTATTTGCCAGTGCAACCAGTATGTGTGCCCTTTTATCAGGTTGCTACTTAAATGCGCTCTTGAATGTGCAACGGGAGCTCTTTAGTGAAAATAAGAAATTGCGGGATAGCCCAGTCATGCGCTTGGGACAGTATACCACAAAATGAGTTGGGCTGCACTCCTGCATTACACTCTGATCATCAAAATGCTCTCATGGTGGGCTATGAGCATTCTCATCACCCAACTCTGTCATGCCTGGCAGAAAAAAACAGCTTGTCATCCTGCCCTGAAATACAAGAGATTGGGTAAGTTCAACAGTTCATCTAATGTTCTATGAAATACTCATGCAAGAAAAAAGAGTTTAGTTTTTAGGCATTCAGTCATTTATTTCTGTGAGACCAGATAATTTTATCCATAGCATGCAATATGTGTAATACCCACAATATGTTTAATATCCCTTGTGCATTATGCTCTTCCAGATTATCTAAAGTAAGATGGAGCTACACTGTCCATGGTAGATCTTAGAGTATTTATTTATTTTGATGTATCATTTGATCAAGCTGAAGTCTATTACATGTTGCACTGCATAGTTCACTTAGGTCTGGTAGGTTCTCTATGACTGCTGTAGCTATGAATTGTGTAAGTACATGTTTCCATATTTCTTAACAGGAAGAATCTAGTGCTAGAATCTGTACTTGTCTAAAAAAATTAGACAGTGTTCCAATACAGCTTTCTTCTCAGAAACTGTAAATATCACTTGCTAATATTAATGCCAAAATTCAGAATTAGTTCTAGGATGTGATTAAACTTTAGGCATTCTTTCACCATTGGAATTCAGAACAGACATAAATGATATCCTCAAATGGTAATTTTCATTTTCCATATGATTACTGAAATCAGCAACTGCTTTCTTAGTGTCAGGCATACCCTTCTCAGTGCACACATGCAGCCCGGAGAGCAACGGCCTCCCAAGTCCTGTTCCTGCTAGAGGCAAACGAGACGGCCTGCCAAGCCCTGCTCATACCTGAGGCTGATGAAATGGGCTGCCGAGCCCGGGTCACGCCTGAGGCCAATGAGACGACCTGCCGAGCCCTGCTCACGCCATGCTCCTCTCTGAAGCTGAAGGCCAAGCCTCTCAAGACCAGCTCACTCTTGAGGCTGACGATGCAGCCTCCCAAGCCTGGTTCCCACCTAATAACCCTGGCGATCATGTCCCAGCCCAGCCATCTGACCCTGGCGAACCTGTCCCTGACCCACTGCCAGTATGCCCCATGTCTGCTTCCTGGCTTTTCTGGAAGAAGCTCATATCATAGACGATGCCTGCCTCAGGACTTTGGATTGTGCATGGACATTTTGCCTAGGGGGGCAGGACCACCAGGGGGGGAGTGTTTTTCTGTGCTTCCGGGGGGTGGGTGGGTGTCGGGGTGGGCTCTGTCAGGTATACCCCTTCGTGCAGGTATACTCCATCGAGTGTCAGAGCGTTCAGTGAGCTTATGCAGCCCAAACCACTGCAGCACGCTTCCAGGTTATTGTGACCGCTTTCATTGCCATGTGCATCTGTGTTTGCTTTGACAGGTGTGTTTGTTTTGGTTCCTGTCTTGTCTCCTCCCTTGTCTTGTTATTGTTTGTGTTCCTAATGTGTCACCATCGTTATCACCTATTTCTGATTTGCCCTTGATTAGTTTGTCTATTTATGCCCTCATGTTTCATTGTAAGTCATGAAGTATTGTTTAAGCGTTTTGCCACCTGAGCCACACCAAGCCTTTGTTCTGTGTTTGTTTTCCTGGTTTCTTGACCTCTTTAGTTCTCGGTTTTCGTGTTCTGTCGTTGCCCAGTGTTCCCTGTTTGCTGATCGCCTGACCCACGCATGTTTATTGATTCTGATTCTGCCTGTTGTTTTGGATTTGTCTGCCTGTCTCTCTTCAATAAACGAGATTAGACAAGAATTCATATAATTCTTCTAGAAAGTCAGTGTACAGAGGCCTATAAGTTGTATGAATTTGGAAAAAAATTGTTTCCTGGAAGTAGAAAAAACAATGTCACAAACAGTCCTACAATGCAGCTGTTGTCTTTTACAACAGAATAATGCTTCAGTCAGATGCAAAGGGTGGAAGGGTAAATCTGGAGTCAGCAGATGAATTTTATTTGCAGAAAGTTCTTCAGAAGGAAAAACTGTGGGCGTGTAGTCAGAGTTCTGTTTGGCCTTTTCACAGAACTTGTCTGCCTTCCTGTCTAACTAAATGTGTGAAAGCCTACCCAATATATAACAAGTTTTTAGGTCATTTATGTTATAACATATTCACAGAGGCTTAGCTCATTGTATGATAAAAGTGTCTTTGCATGACAACATGGACCATTTATCTATCTCTTTATGTACTTTCTATCCACTTATGGTGAGACATATCAGATCAGATGTTGTTATAGAACACTCACAAATCATAAGAATGAACATAAAGAGGATGAAACCAATTTTAAGAGAAACCAAAGGAAAATCAAATAATTCCACACAGTTGCAAGTAAAATCTTTAATAGTAATCTAAATCAAAAGGCAAATGCGTAGAAAAGAGGTGATAGGTCAGGCAATCGTACAAGCAACATGTAATAGCCAAAACCAGGATCAGAAATGTTCAGAAATCACAAAAAAGTCAGAACCAAAGAAGCTAAAAATAACCACTTAACCACCACTTAACCACAGCAAATTGAACTGTAATGACAAAAGCTTGCAAAGAGCAGAGTGGAGTGTGGAATTTAAAAACATTATATGATTGGCATGAAACAGGAAGTGGGTTTAACTGGCAGGTAACGCATGATGATATATCACCTGTGTCCTATAACCGCCACACTACTTATATGTGTTTCTATGTTCAGCAACTGCCATAACCTGAGAGAGAGAGTGGCATAGCTGGCAGACCTTGTAAGACACACAAACACACACACACACACACACACACACTAGTGACACTGCTAGTCATGGCCCCTTTTCTGTTGGTTTGTCCCTTTTTGTTGAGTTTTTGAAAAGCATGGTGAAACTAAATGAGGGGCCAGAGCTCTGCTGACATTCTGCCTACCTCCCTCGTCTTGCTCTGCACACATCCACACCATTCTACAGTCATGCCAAAACCTGGGATCCTGGAAGACTGCCATGGAAGCCTCCACACTCAGCAAGATCATAAAGTCCCTCGCAACCCTCCACCAAACCCAACACCAAGCGCTTCTCGACTTGCACAACAAGCATCAGCTGCAGGAGGAGGCCGAGAGCCAGTGGGCACACCAGAAGCTGCTGAAGGCCACCATATTTACAGCTTTTCCCCTGCCACCTTTATTCACCTGACGCTCCCCAAGGTGGCCTCCTCTGATGATCTTTAGGACTTCTCTGAGATTTTCAAGCATGCAGCAGCTGTGTGGGAATGGCCAGAGGATGAATAGGCTCTGTGACTCCTCCCCTTGCTATCAGGGAAAGCCCAGCTGGCCACCCAGTAGCTGCTGTCACGGACACAGCTGGAGTATTCAAGCAAGAAGAAGGCGGTCTTTCAGTGGGTTGGCCTGACATCAGAGGTGCACTACCGACACCTCTGGTCGCTTCAGCTCCCTGAGGTCGGTTGCCCCTTTGCCTACGTGCAGCAGTTGAAGGACTCCTGTCACCACTGGTTGATGCAGGGGGAGCGGGACATGGAACAGATCATTTAGCTGGTGGTACTGGAGCAATTCATTGCTCAAAAACTGACAGGAACAGTGGAGTGGTTCCAGTGCCCAGCCCACATCTCTGGACAAAGCCGTTCAGCTGGTGGAGAATTACTTGCCGGTGGTTGCTGGTCCAGGTGTCCCGAGGTGCCTGGGCCCCAAAACCGACACCCCGGACCCGGTTTCCACTTCACTTTTCTTCCCTTGCCTCTGTAACATCTCCCCATGCTCTGTCTCTCTCCACACAGGGGGAACATCCTGTGCCCACCAGAGCTGGTGCAAAGCCAGTCAGGTTTGTTGGAGCTGTGGGCAATCCAGGCATTTTCAGGAACAGTGTTTCCTCATGGAGGAGGAAACTCTCATCCGGATTCCTGATGTGCCTCAGGCAAACCCCAGTCAACCAGGAATGTACTGCATATCAGTGAGTATACAAGGACGTACACATTAGGCCTTGGTGGACTCAGTGTGTAGTCAGACCCCAGTCCAATAAAGCCTGATGCAATCTGAAACCTTTGGAAGTGCACTTTTGGTGAAGGTGAGGTGTGTGTGCATGGAGACAATCAGAAATATCTGTTGGTGGCCGTATTAATAAATTTCTGGGGACAAATGCATAGCGTGGAGATGGCGGTTAGTCCCAGCCTCACCCATCCACTTATTTTGGGGACAAATTGGTTTTCACAAGAAGTCCAGTATGTTAAACCTATCCACTGTCCACTGATGGAATCCTGAGTACAAAGCTGCTCGTGGCAACCACAGCCCCAAAGCCACCACAGCAATCGCAGTCCCAAGCCATCCCAGTACAACTCCCCATATGAGGTCTCCAAGCCATCACCACGAACCCCAAGTGGCACCATCCCCAGCAATCCCACTGATCTTCAGGCTGTCCATGTGGGGCCACCCCCAGCAGCAGTGACTGATCTCAACCAATGAGAACTCCAACCAGAAGTAGGGCAGCAGGATGGATCAGGCAGTTCCAGAGAGCAGAGAGGGGTTAGGATCACTGGTATCTCAGGAGTAGCATGTGTTGCTCGACAGAGAGAGGGGGATAGAGGGAGAGAGAGAGGGAGAGATTGTTAGGTATGTTCTTGTCATGTAATGGTTAAGGACAATGTACTTTGCGTGCAGAGTGCAAGCAGGGACTCCGGCAAAACTAGCTATGACAGCATGACTAAAAGAGAGAGCCAGAAGGTAACACAGACATGAGTGCGCCCTGGGACATAAAGCAGCCAGCCACTCCACAGTCAACAAACCTGAGTGAATGCGTGAGAGTGGGGGGGCAACAGTATCCAAACATCCCAGTTCACCACAACACTCTATGCCTGTGAACCCTCCAGACCTGCTCCTTTACCTAAGAAAAACTAATCAAACTTGACTAAACAAATATGCTTTCAGCCTGGACTTAAACACTGAGACTGTGTCTGAGCCCCTAACACTAATTGGAAGGCTGTTGCATAACTGTGGGGCTTTGTAAGAGAAAGCCTTAAACTCTTGTTCTGTGAAGATCATCATAATCCCATCGTTGGGCATTTGGGGAAGGATAAAACACTAAACCAGCTCATGGCCCATTTCTATTAACCAGGCGTTTGTGGCAATGTTCGTATTTCACGATTGTCAGCTGATGTATCCATCAGCCACACCAAATGCGCAATTGCACCCTATCAAGGTCCCCTTTGAAAGAATTGGCGTGGACCTTGTCAGGCTATTAGAACAGGCTGCACAAGGGCATTGTTTTGTGTTAGTTTTAGTGGACTTCGCAACGCAATACCTGCAAGCCTTGGCTCTGAGGCACTCTTCTGTGTTATCTTCTGAGTCAGGGTCCTGAAAGAGATCCTGACTGAACTAACTGACCAGGGCACTACATATGTCATGCCCCCTTTGCTAATTGTATGGATTATTAGATTAAATCGATTTGCACCAGTGTTTACCATCCATGTACAGATGGGCTGGTTGAATGGTTAAACAAACTTTTGAAACTTTAAAAATATGATTCGTAAGTTCATGCACATTCATGCCCAGAATTGTGTTAAGTGGCTCGAACCTCTGTTTGAAGTATGAAAGGTCCCACAAGCCCCCACAGGGTTCTCGCCTTGTGGTGTCTTAGACATGGTTAGGAAGAATTAGAAGGAGAGACCTTCTGTCAGCAAAAATGAAATTCAGTACATTCTGGACCTGAGAGCAAAACTTCACACCTTACAACAGGGGTACTCGGCTATGGGAATTTGCCTCGGTAGATAAGGTATTTTATTACCCATGTCAAGACTTTTCCAGGAGTGGTGGGACACAGCCGTTGTTACCGGCTACCTGAACACAAAAAAATGTGGTTTTGGATGAACTCAAGGCTATGCATGACAGGGTAGTAACTGAGGGCTTCCACAGTCATTGGAGCAGCCCGGTGGTATTTTTTTGTATGGACTTTAGAAAAGTCAACACGGTGTCTAAATTTGACACATACCCAATGCCACATGTTGAACTGCTCAATCAGTTAGGCATGGCTCACTTTCATTTGACAGTGGACTTAACTAAGGGGTAGATTCCCTTGACTCCAATGTCTTGGCCTTTTCCACCCCATTTGGATTACACCAATTTGTCACTCTTCCATTTGGTTTGTTTGGAGCCCCAGCGATGTTTCAGTGCCTGTGCTGCCTGTGCTGCTGCTTATTTAGATGACATATTCATTTACAGTAATGATTGGCAGCAGCATTTACAACATCTGAGAGCTGTACTGAGATCCCTGATACGGGCTGGACTCACTGCAAATCCAAAGAAGTTTGCAACTGGATGGGTGGAATATCTGAGCTTCCACTTGGACCATGGGCTGGTGCATCCCCAAATTGAAAAGACAGCAGTGATTGCAGCCTGCCCAAGACCCAAGACCAAAAAGTGGGTGAAGCATTTCCTGGGGCTGGCTGGCTATTATCAACAGCCCGCTGACAGATCTCACTAAAAGGAGCGCTAGATCCAGTCCAGTGGACGGAGCTGTGTGAGTGGGCTTTCTGCCAGGTAAAAGTGGTTTTGTGTTGGGGCCTGCTGTTGCATTCGCCTGACTTTTCTCTCCCTTTTGTTTTGCAGACTGACGCGTTGTACAGAGGGCTGGGGGCTGTTTTGTCCCAGGTGGTGGAGGGAGCGGAGCGCCCTGTGCGGTACATCAGCCGTAAGCTCTTGGGGAGGGAGACCAATTACTGCACAGTAATTTTTGTGGGAAATATACTTTCCTCTGTTGTTTATCAGTACTCACATAAATAGGTGGGTTTTCTCTTTTTGTTGCTTGGATAATGGGTTGATTGAAATGTATTGCCATAGTGATGAAGAGTCACAGCAGCAAGTCAGAGAAGTTAGATTACATTAGCTTGGCTCTGAGAGCTCTCAGTCAACATGGTTCTAGGGAAAATTATCCCCCCTTTAACTAATCCTTTTCCAAAATCATGCAACTTACCATGAATATGTACTCAAGAGCTTTTTTTTTTTTACTGACATTAGGAAGGAATAAGAAAGTTGGTCAGCTAACTCATTCTGTCAAATGAAAGATGAAGAATGAGGGGCTAGTTACTGTCCACTCACACTGATTCTTGTTGTGTCATCACAGTGGCTAGAAGAGAAACATGCACATATGTATGCATGCACTCATTCACACAGTAAAAAACCAGTGGAAATGACAAAATAAAATGAGTTATGAGAACTCAGTAACTGAACTTTATTTGAAGAATTGATTGAGTTACTTCATTTGTGTGTGAAATTTAAGGTAAAGACAACATATGTGACTCAAACTTTAATTACTGAAATAATTAATTAATACTTAAATTGGTAAAGGTCCAGTTTAATAAAATTCCTTGCTTATAGTGACTATTATGACTGAATGGTCACAACGGTTGAATGCTTGACCATTAATGATTATTTAATTAGTTCACAATGATTAGTTCATTATTATTAATGGGTGATTGTGTGCAGTTTTGCATGTTCTCCTCCAGTAGGCATATAAGATAAATAGCTAAGATAAATTGCCACTAGGATGTTAGGATGTAAAACAAAATTGTTTCAGATACTCTACATGCAACCTAGGGATGTAACCAAAAAAAATACGTTATACGGAATGAACATATAATGTGTTATAAATGGATATTAATACAGACACAAATAGGAGGGACACTACAGGGTTTTTTCTAATTAAATCTTATTGAATTGGTCCTTTCAGCTGGCAGCGGAACCGTAGTTTGTATCCCTGTGACACCATCGTCAGGATCTGCTGAAATGATGTAGTCATCAATCCAGTGAATATGTTCAGCTGTAAATCACCCCCTTGCCAACCAGGCCTGAGAGATGCTTTACTGATAGGAGGTGCTGACAAGGGGCACTGAGATGCCTAGCAGGAGTATTAAGGTGTATCTTTTGTCCCCAGTATTTATCCACAGTGTTGAGATGGCCAGTTCCAAGGCAATGAGCACAGGCTGCTACACATCTAAGCATTCTGAACATTTCATAAATGAGTTGTAAGTGCTAATGATTGTAAAAACTACTCAGCACAGGTCAGGCCCAAAGGGATGAACTGCACACTAAACATACTATTATTATATGAGAGGAAGCTGAGATGGCAGACAGAATAATTTCTCACAGTAGGCTGATAAGAGCTTTATGAACAGTAGAGCATTACTCTGGCACTGTATGGAGGGAAAAAAGAACAGATTCCAGTATACCACAGATAAGTCAATATTTAATTAACATACAGTGGCTATAAAAAGTCTAAACATCCCTGTTAAAATATCATGTTTTTGTGAACTAAAAGAATGACACTGACAATTGACTGACAAGAGGTTAATTGACCAGGTGCGGTGCATTCCCTCCATTACTTAAAGACTAATGAAGCAGATAAAAGGTCTGGAGTTGATATCAGGCATTGAGTTGGCATTTGGCAGCTGTTCGACTGGAGCTACCAATATGAAGTCCAAGGAGATCTCAATGCAAGTGAAGGAGGCCATCATTAGGCAGAAAAAACAACATAAATCTATAAGAGAGATAGCAAAAACTTTAGGTGTGGCCAAATCAACAGTTGGGTACATTCTTAAAAAGAAGAAAAGCACTGGTGAGCTCAACAACATCGAAAGGCCTGGAAGACTACAGAAGACAATTAAAGTGGTGGATCGCAGAATCCTTTCCTTTGTGAAGAAAAACCCCTTCACAGCATCAACAGAAGTCAAGAATACTCTGGAGAAGGTAGGCGTATCATTGTCAAAATCTACAATCAAGAGACGCCTTTATGAATGTAAATACAGGGCTTTTACAACAAGGTGCAAACCACTGGTAACATTCAAGAACAGGAAAGCCATGTGTCAAACATGGTGGAGGGAGTGTTATGGCATGGGCATGTATGGCTGCCAGTGGAACGGGCTCACTGGTGTTTATTGATGATGTGACTGCTGACAGAAGTAGCAAGATGAATTCTGAGGTGTATAGGGCTATACTCTCTGCTCACATTCAGCCAAATGCTACAAAACTGATAGGATGCTGCTTCACAGTGCAGGTGGATAATGACTCTAAACATACTGCAAAAGCAACTCAAGACTTTTTGAAGGCAAAGAAATGGAATATTCTTCAATGGCCAAGTCAGTTACCTGATCTCAACCCAACAGAGCATGCTTTTCACTTACTGAAGACAAGACTGAAGGCAGAAAGACCCACAAACAAGAAGCAACTGAAGGTAGCTGCAGTGAAGGCCTGGCAAAGCATCTTCAGGGAGGAAACTCAGTGGAAACTTGGTAATGTCCATGGGCTCCAGACTTCAGGCAGTCAATGACTGCAAAGGATTTTCATCCAAGTATTGAAATTGTGGTTATATTTACAATTATGTAACTTTATATATATATATATCTTTGAGCCCCTTAAAATGGAAGTACTTTGCTTAAAATGGCTGTAATTCCTAAATGGTAAATGCCATATTTTTGTGGAACCTCTTACAATAAAGCTGAAAGTCTACACTTCGATCACATCTTGATTGTTTTATTTCAAATCCATTGTGGTGGGGTATAAAGGCAAAATCACAAAAACTCCTTCATTGTCCAAATACTTCTGGACCTAACTGTATGTTAATGCATTATTATCATGACTGGAGGGAAGGTTACTTGGTTTTTACTTTGATACTGTGCTGTGTATTCAGTAAAAAAACAGACCATCATGGTGACATTAATCTTGATTTCACACATAATCGGCAAAGAGCATCGATTCCAAAGCAGTAAATATAAATACAAGTAAAATTTTACATGATTTCCAGAGAAACGTTTTGTCCAACATCAGTAGTGGATGAGTGGAGGTCCTCTGGCTGACTGTGGGAAATATTGACTTGTAATATATTGGGTCTTGTGCATGATGCTGCTAATCAAAGTGTTATGAAATTTGTAAGTCAAGTTTTGTAGTGCTGAGTGTATTTGGGACGGTATCTTCTTTTTCCAAAAGACAGGTGGCAGCAGCAGAGGTTAGCTGTCCAGCCCCTGGCCTTTGTATAGAACTAAAACACCCACTATATTTGTCACTGAAGCCTTTGTGCTAGCTGACCTGTTCCAGTCAATGCAGAAGCGTTTACAGGCTGTTAGAGATCTTAAATCAGAGTTAAATCAGTGTGGCAAAGAGCAGCTCACAGGCACAAAGTCAATGCTTATGCTGGAATTTCTCTCTCTCTCTTCCTCTCCTGCCAATCTTGTTGCTCCTCCCTTTCCCCATTGTACCCTATCAGCAGTGGTGCATAAAGTGTCCGAAGACATAAGTAGTAAGAAGCCTGGTAAAGTGATTTATTACATGGAATTACAATTTAGTAATTCTACACACTCCTGTTAAATGGCAGGTGTTTGTGATGTAAAAAAATGAAACCAAGATAAATCACGTCAGAACTTTTTTCGTCCTCAATGTGAGATTAAAACATATAAAAATAAAAAAATAAAGGAAAAATAAAAAACTTACAATATCCTAGTTGCATAATTGTGCACACCCCTAAACCAATACTTTGTTGAAGCAACTTTTGATTTTATTACAACACTTTTTGGTGAGAGTCTATCAGCATGGCACATCATGACTTGGCAATATATTCCCACTCTCTCTTGCAAAAACATTCTAGATCCATCAAATTGTAAGGGCATCACATGTGCACAGCCCACTTCAGGTCACCCCACAGATTTCTCATTTCTCATCAGACCATACCACATTTTGCTACATGGTTTGGGGTGATTTAGTTGAGCTTGGATGTTTTTTGTGAGAAAGAGCTTCCCTCTATCCACCCTACCTCATAGCCCAGATGTGAAGAATATGAGAGATTGTCGTCACATGCAGAGAGTAATCCGTACTTGCAAGTAATTTTAATTTTAATTATTCAAAATGCATTTAAATATAGATTTTACTTTGGAATAGACAGTGAACATTAGCAGTAGCACTAAACTATGAATTCAAAAACTTTATTGCTTAAGATTTGTATTTATTTACCCATAGTATTTTATTATTTATTTGCACAGTAATGTATGACTGTCTTCATGGAGGAATATTGCTTTTATTTATCCTACATATAGATTGAGAGCATATGTAGTGAATTCCTGCTCATGCACATCACTGGTGCCCGTATATTTTAACATATTGCACATATTAACTGTATACATAATGTGGGTGATTATAATGCAACTACACACAACTCATTACATCTACCTGTGTTTCTATAGATTTTGTCAATACTATTATATGAATATAAATTATATATATAATTTGGTATTTTTGTAATATTTTTGGTATATTGTGGTATTTTTACTTGTTATATGCATAATATTCCATCTCTGTACCAGTTATCCCACACAGGGTCATGGGGAGCCTATACCAGGGCACTCAGAGCATACCCTGGACAGGATGCCAACCCTTTGCACAATCACTACAAACAATTTAGAGATGCCAATCAGCCTACAACACATGTCTTGTGTTAACACAGGCAGAACATGCAAACTCCACACATACAGGGTAGGGTGGAGGTGGGACTTGAACCCCCAACCCCAGAAGTGGGAGGCAAACATGCTACCCACTAAGCCACCATACCTCCCTATGCAGTATATTATCCTTTTATAATGGAATTCCAGACCAATGCCATTAATCTGAAAATGCAGGAAAAACTTGACACTGAATAGGTTTTGAGGTTAATGCTACAAGAGCACAGAGTTGTTGGAGATCATCATTTAAAGGTATATATATATAGTTGTTCATCAAGGGCTGGTTATGCCTGATTCTTCATCTTCTAAATATAGATGAAGAAGTGTCTGATTTTGAGCAGGGAAATAATAAGCTGTTTACTTCTCTTTAGTATAATGAGTGAAATTTGCCTTGCTTCTCTCACACTTGCTCTCTAGGGAACAACTGAGCCCATTTTGCACAATTTCCAGGCTGGAGGAGGGTAAAAACACTGAAGAATAAACAACTGGCATTGGTCATAATAATATTTGGGAGGATTTTATGGATGATTTCATAACTTGAAATGGTTTATAAAGTGCTTCAGTCAAAAGCATGAGTGGAGTGTTTTCAGCGATACAGCAAATGGGATTGTTTGTAGCTGGAGGTACAGTAAATAGACAGCATTTGAAATGTAATCATCTTTGAAATAGCAAAAGCTTGGAAAAGGCAGCCTCAAATTTTCTGACCTGGTGGAGATTGATTAGTTGTAGTGTAATTGTCTTAACTTCCTGTGTTCACTATAGAGCTGTGCTAATGGGCAGCTGACGTGTCCACTGCAGTTCTAGAATGTCCTGTCTCTCTCTCTCTCACTCTTTCTGTGTGACTGACCCACCCCCATCCCCATTTTTGGGGGTGGGGTAAAAATCTACACCATGTCTATTTTGTTTGAGATGTAAACATGCTCACTTTCTTATTGATTTTTTGTATGCAGCATTAATTTCCTAGCATAGACTGCTCGTTTTACATAAGTTTGCTTAACAAAAACATTTCATGTTTTTATGTAGGCCTAGATTTTTATGCATCTAGTGTATAATATACAAAATATTGTATAATTTCTAGGTGGGGGTGGGTGCAGTGTGTTCCAGGAACAACAAAAAGAATGAATATGTAATGAACACTGAGATTAAGGGGTGAGGGTGAATTGTCCATGTGTTCATATCCATGTGTGTGTGTGTGTGTGTGTGGGTGTGTGTGTGTGAGAGAGAGAGAGAGAGAGAGAGAGAGAGAGAGATTTTGTACGTGATAAAAGGGAATACAGAATAGGCGAAGCCAGTCTGACAGCTGTTTGGCACAGGGATTTCTGTTGCAGATTATTTACTCATTACAAATTACTGTGGGACTTCACAATCTGGAAGTCGGCAGCTATAGTTTGTTGAGTTTCTGTAGAAAAGCTGCACTTCAGCTTCCTCCCCCATTCTCCCCTTCGGTTCTGAAGCACATGGTATGTTCCGTTTAAAAGCAAGCATGTCATCTTCCACTGCACTGGGTCCCCTCCTGGAGCAGCTGCGGAAGAGAGGAGGAACCCTTGCTCACTCTTGCTTTTTCTCATTCTTTCACACGCCATTTCTTCTCATGTAAAACCACACACTTTGTAGGCAACACACACAACACACACACAAACAAGCTAGAAGCAGGACCTCTTCAGTCAATGAGAGAAGGACACAGAAGGAAAGGGAAGCTTGTTGGAATTGTTTGTCTTTCTGCACATTAAAGGGAGAGAGAAGAGGGAGAGGGCACGTTGTTCCCCCCGCTGCATTTGACACCATGCTCCTTTGTGTGGACTGGCTCTTCCCCAGGGTAAGATCTTGAAGATGATGGAAGATAATAAGCAGCTGGCGCAGCACATCGATGGTGCCCTCCACTCTGCCAGCCAGGAGGTGACCAACCTGCGCTCAGAGCTCTCAGCCACCAGCCGCAGACTTGCTGAACTCAGAGCAAACAGCCCTACTGGAGTCGAGAATAACCACCAGCACGGTAAGATTGCGTTAACTTTCAACAGATGTGCTGCACAAAGTTTAGGAGCTCTGGTTTCAAGTCCAGAGGTGGTGCCATTTCCCCAGTAACAGTGTTTCTGAAGTGTGGAATCAAAAGCTTCATCTTGTTTTCTGGGCACCTGATGGAATGGCAGTTGTATGTATCTTTGCCTTGTAGAGAGAAAGCGAGAGGGAAGGGATTGTGGGAGAAGGAGAGAGAATGGAAGCTAGCTCTCCACCGGTTCTGTAGAGGAGGATGAGAACATGTGCTTGAGTTTTGAACATTCATGAATTTCTGTTTCTAAAATTTTTCAGTTTCTATGTACATGTGGTATATCTGCAACATTAATGGCAACCTTAAATTTTAAACATGTGTCTGGTTATAAGTCAATATGTGGGTATTGTTTCTTGTTCTGACTCAGCAGTTTATATATGTGTCTAATTATTTCACTGTGCATCTTGTTGCTGTATGACTAACATGTCAATCAGTGTGTTTGGCATGTTATTGAGAAAAGAGAAAGCTGTGCTGTTCGAACAGGTGGCATTAGCAGTGCCTCTCAGAAAGGTTTGTTTTATGCTCTCTTATTCCTGCTTGGATTTTTAATTCCTGTCTTCCATCTGTCTTTCTATCCAATATGTCCATTCATTAATGGGGCTCTGTAACTGTGTTGGAGTGTCCAGCATGGCTCTGTTTATGCATGTCTCTGACATAGAACACATTCTCTCATACTTTGGTGCATTCAAGTAACTGTTATATGCCAATGCTGCTGACTGAGTTTGCAGAATATAATCAAATATGCATTCTTGCCCCAGGCTGTCCATGGGAACTGCTCTCACAGTTCAAACAGCCAGACACCCTGCCCTTGGCTCATAAACAGTGTTCTACTCAGCAGGGCCATTCCATCTAACACTATTACCTAACACTGAGTCAGTCCACATAGGTTTTTTTTTTTTTGCCACTGAGTTACTCTTTTTTTGTGTATATTTGTGTGTAACGATAATGCAGGGTGGTTAAGGTGTCCTTTTGCACATGCCCTCCCTCTAATGCTGTTATGGCAGAGGTGAAGGTTTCTCAGACCTATTGGCAGACATCCGGTCCATCAATTGGATTATTGTACTGTAAAATTAAACACGTGACCCATAGTCAATTTATTACACTGCTACCAGCATTTAAGTGTTTGCTGTGGGGGGAAAACATCTGACCATTACATATTTACTTATCATCGAAACAGGAAAGATTTGCATCCACTAAAATTAATACTCTGAGGCCTTGGTTCGCTTGGTTTGCTTGTGTAAAAGAACTATGCAAATGTGATAACACTGACCAAAAACATGTAAACTGATACATTAACAGTATCTGCTGAGGATTGTGTCTTTCATATGAACAAAATATCATGTCCTGGCTGTGTATTTGCCTTAATGAATTTTAAATTGGGGGATTCTTCATAAAAGTGGAAAATACACAGCATTTATGCAAATCGAATAATTTGGCGTGATTTCTTGCAGACTGAAATTGTAAAATTATTTAATATGACTCAGATGGCAGATATAATTGCATGAGAGTGTACGGAAGAGTGTACAAGTCTTGTTTTCTCACTATCATGATGTGCTGCACTAGATTAAGAATTCAGCAATAATAACTGACGAATTTCTTCATCCACCTACCTCTGCAGTTCCAAGAGACTCTGACCCAGTAGAACAACAGAAGTCAAGAAAACCAACATGAAAATCTGCCAAAATGAAACATTAATATGGATTTACAAGTGTGATGGTACATAATGAGGAGAAGCCAAAATGCCACGTTTGGCAGTGTATTGGTACACTGGTACACTGCAGAAACGGAGTACCCAGATATTCCTTTGTGTGCACTGAAAATGATGGTTCCTGTTGTAAAGTGAAGTTCCTGTTGTGTGAAGCTAGATTCAGCACTTTTGCCTGCATTAAGTAAGGAATAACACACAATGGGTCTTCGTGGTATAAAAGGAATGGAAAATAATAGACTTTGGAATGGTAACAGTAACTGTGCTTAGTGTTGAACTGTATCACACCACCCCGGTGTGGAATACGTTCCTATAACAACATGCCCCATCGTGTTTTTTTTCCTTATGTATTTTTTTACAGCTGGATGTGACAGCAGAAATGAGACACGCCTTTTCAAATACACCTCCTGACTCTTTGAAAAGCTGTGTCAAGAAGTGCAAACTCAGCCTCAGTGTAAGGAATACGTATGTAACTGTGAACGTAAACGTATGTAACTGACATATAAAATATTCATAGGTTACAATAGTCCTAAATTATAACTCTGGAAAAACTGTAGGGTGGTCAAGGCTTGGGATTTGCAAAATATTCATGGTGGGTTTTGTTCTTTTTTTAATTTTTTCCCCAATTTTTCCCCAAATTTGGGCTAAAGGTCTGACTTCTGCTTCATCTCTATTTCTGTATGGGTTTGTGATAGTTAAAAAAAGATGAGAGAGAAATGAAAGCTAGGAGAGAAAGATAGGGAAAATGCATAGGGAAACCAGGAGAAAGAGAGAAACAGAAAGAGATGAGAGAGAGAAAAGAATGAAAAAGAAAGAGAGGTAAAAAGATGTGAGGAAAAGGTGAGGAAAGAGAAAGGAAGTGAAGGAGGCAGAGGAAAAAGTGAGACAAGAGGAGAAGAAAGTGTGTGCGTGTGCGTGTGTGTGTGTGTGTGTGTGTGTGTGTGTGAACGCACATGCTGCACCAACCGACACTACAGACAGAAAGGTGGGAAAGACTGCTCGGCTGGCAGCCGTCACCGTAGAAACGGCTGGCTGGCCTGTAGGGCAAACAACAGAGCAGATCTGTGAACAGGCTCCTGGCGCATAGGCACATTCTTACTGCATTTGAATGCCCACTTCCTTGCTTTACTAGTTTGACTTTTATTGTCAAATCTTATTGGCAAATAGGTGTGTTGTGGGGGATTTACAAAGTATAACTGCGTTAATGATATCACATGAAAAGTAAGGTGAGAAAACTTGTTTAATTTAACTTCTCCATGGCTGTTGCAATCCTGGATCTCAAAGAAACTTGCCACACATAATTATACATCTGGTATAATGATGATTAAAGGTGGTGAGGCATGTCAAAAAACTGTTCAAAATATGGTATGAGCATAAAGTGTCATAGCTAGGTAAGGTGTGCATTCTGTTCAAAAAGCATGTGAAAAGAAAACAGGTTCACAGGCTCCTTAAATGCTATTGCCATCAGATATGTGAACACACAATAGATCACATCTAGCTTTTAAAACGTTGTGTAACACCTTAAGCTGTGCTAGTTTGGTGGGTTTTATTGTTTCTGTAAGGATGAAGAAGAGATTACATGTTCGTGCTTTCTTTTAAATCTGAAGATGAGGCTTTTGATTCTGTAATTTTCTTTTGAGTGGTTTGATCTTATGTGAATAGGAAAAATAGCTCTCTTGTTAACTATAGCAGTTCACGTGAGATGAATTACAGTAGACAGAAAGTGATCTTGTTCTCCCCGCCCCACCCTCCATTAAAAAAATCCCCTACTTTCCTATCTGGGACCTCCTAGTCTTCCTGTTGGCTCCTCCTGTGCAGGAAAAGTCCTCCCTCCACCCATCTTCAAACCAGGGCCTGACTACTATAAGCCACACCCTGTTTGTGGTTAATGCAGCATGAATGGAGCTGTGTGTCCAAACAATAGCCCTGAGCTGGGCTTCAGCATAGGAAAGGCCTAATTACCCAGAGAACACACACAAGCTCTTCTCTTGGGGCTCCAATAGAAACTGGATGGAGGCACATTTGTGGAAAGTAATCTGTTTTCGTGGGAAGCACTTGGGACCTCTGATCCCTGTGATAGCTCTTTACCTCCCAAAAAATTGCCCCACTCTGCACTTTCAATCCAAGTTCCTCCTGTGATCATCCATCTCAGTGGCTTGAATGGAACAAAATCAAATCTCTCATATGGGTCTGTGGCCAAGCTGAGTCCTGTTGCTGTCAGTGTACTGCAGTTTGTGTATGTTATTCAGCCATAGCTGTTAGCTCTTCTGGCATTGTTGTGCATAATTAATCCATTGTTTAAGAGGGCAATGCTGGCTATACACAGACAGGATATGGGACTGAAATGCAAATATATCTTGCACTGAAATGCAAATATATCAAATATGTAATATATATATCATGGGTTATATCATGCAAAACAAACTTACATAATGCAGGACCAGATTCAGATCACTTTTCGATCTTTTAAAAGATAGTTGAGATTTTTTGTTTTGTAGAATGCTTATTTTATTGCTATTTTTTTTCAACCGCAGAAAGATGATCCTTATTACTGCCAAAAAAGGAAAACAAAAATCATGAAAGACAATTTCCCATATCACTGAATGGAGTTGAAGGTCTCATGTGTTGATTTGAGCTACCCTATCAATCCCCACCATTGACTTCCAACCTCTCATGGTTCCCATGGATGTTGTGGCTCTTGCAGCTGGTGGCAGGAGCAGTAACGGTGGCAGTAGTGATGCTGAACTCAGTAGCAGATGGCCTTTTCCCCAACACCAGCAATCAGTGACATCAGCTGTGGTTTTCTGCTTTACACACAGTTGAGCAAGATGAAGAAATATTCTCTCAATGAGGGTGGTAGCTTTATGAAAAGGGCAGAGAGAGGGAGAGAGGAGAGAGGAGACACGGAGCTAACTAAACCTTGGTGACAGGGACTCAGCTGATGGAGAAATGGTAACTGTAAGAGTAAAATGCTTGTGTGATCATTACAGAGTAAACATGTTAGGCCCTTGATTTGTGGCTCAGATCCAACGGAGCTAAAGCTAAGAGAATAAAAAAGAAGTGACATTTTTACTAATGCTACCTCTGTCTGATTCAGTTCCCCTTTTTTTCTAACATTTTCTGTAGTCATCTCCAGAGCTTTTGATCTCATCTGGGAGCAATAATTCTTTATCTAAAGAGTGAATGGCTGCTGAGGCATGACACTTGCACTCTGTTTTCCACTCCACACTGACTTCACAGCTCCCTTCTTCTTCTACCCTTCACTTCCCACTGAGCTGCTGTTTTTTCTACTTCCCTACCCAGGCCTGCTCATCATAATGCAATGAGTGACATGGTGCATATTTTCTCTAAGGACAAGAGTAACAGAGCTCCGGCACAGGAAATGAGACACTGTGCATTCTTCAGCTCATTTCTGTGTCTTGGTGGGAGCCTCGTGTTTATTAAGCCCATATGTCAAGCTCTGAAAAAAGGGCAGCTTTGCATACAAGGAGAGTAAAACAATTTCCTGTTCCTGCCTTGGACAGTTCCATCTGATGCATCAGCTGTTCTGCCTCATGTCAGGAGAGCATTGTCTGGGCTGAGATCAGGAGTTTCAGTAGGCTCTTTAGGTGGAAGACATGGCTCTCACAACGGAATGCTGGGATCATGTAGGTGTCTGGAACACATGCTGGCAGAATTACATCTGATGCCATCCATTTCCATCACTATGAAATTGGAGAAATTCCTATACAAAGCTAGTCATAGGAACAAGATGCATGTTTGTTTTTATCCATTAATCTTCAGTAACCTCTTTATTCTGTTCAGGGTGGATCCGGAGTAAGGCAGTAATACACCCTGGATGTAACTCCAGTCCATAGCAGGGCACCATTCACACACTCATTCACACACATGGGGCAATTTAGAGTCACCAATCCACCTACTGTCATGTTTTTGCGAGGTGAGAGGAAACCCACTTAGACATAGGGAGAACATAGAAAATTCGACAAAGACCAAAGCTCAGGATTCAACCAGAGACCCTGGAACTGTGAGTCAGTAAAACTACCTGCTTCACCTGCTTAAAATAACTAAATTCTACTTGACATCAAAAGGCTGTAACATTAGTGAGTGAGTGGGTGGATACGTGAACTCATATGAAAAGTTCCAACTCATCCCCTTAACATTCCTCATTTACTTCGGCAGCAACAAAGATTTTTTACTGTTACCTTCCCTGGGCAGTACAAATCTTCCAAACTAGTACAGTCTTACTGCACTGGAGAACAATTTCAAGAGCTCTCAGATGCAACTTCATTTGTTGTATAATGTGACAATCTAATTGGCTAACCAAGAAGCAGTGATGAAGCGATGCTTCTGCAAGGTTTTCCAAGGGCACTAGAAGGTCAAAGTGAATAGGAGAGGAACAGAAGAGTAGAAAACCTACAGTGGATATAAAAAAGTTATACAACCCTGTTAAAATTGCAGGTTGCATAACAAGCAACAAAATTCAAGGTGGAAAATGATCTGACATGATTTACACCATACGACCAAATGTATGTGGACACCTGACCATCACACCCATATGTGGGTCTTCTCCAAACTGTTGCTACAAAGTTGGAAGCACACAGTTGTATAGAATGTCTTTGTATGCTGTAACATTACAATTTCCCTTCACTGTCCAAACCTATTCCAGCTTGACAATGCCCTGGTGCATTAAGCGAGGTCCATGAAGACATGGTTGCCATAGTTGGTGTGGAAGAACTTGAGTGGCCTGCACAAAGCTCTCACCTCTACCCCACTGAACACCTTTTGGATGAATTGGAATGCTAACCACACCCTGGGCCTTCTCACCCGACAACAGTGACTGACCTTACTAATGTTCTTAATGGTTGGTTTAGAGACCAATTGTGGCAAGTTTAGGACTCCACCCTCTTGCTTACAGCTTGTTCACTGTGCTTATGCCAAGCTCAATTTTCAGCCTGTAAAGCCTTTACATTTCGTAACATTGTCAGCCTTAATCTGGCCTTCCAAATAACTCTTTTCTTCCAAGGGCCCACCATTCCGGTTCCCTCTCCTTTAAACATCTAATGAGGGCAGTGGCTCTTCGCAAAATGAGTTGTCAGATCATCCTTCATCCAGGCAAGCAAACAGTGAAATTCATTCATGTTTTTTACTGCACGTGTGGTTTCACTGGGAATCCATACTAGACATTTTCCCATGACTAAAAAGTCCCATAATTAACCACGACTTTAGTCTCAGTTGCTGATTGAGCTGTGGAATTTTGCTCAGAAAGCAAACCAGCCCTGGCTGCTTTGCCAAAGCTCCTCTCATAAGGGTTGTTCTCATCTTATGGTAAGTATTAGAACATGGCCAACCAATTGTACAGTGGAATGACTTGCAAATTATGCAAACATTCAAAAACATGCTAAAAAGTCTGGAAAGAACAATGTAGAGATGCAGTCAAAGGAATAGTTTGTGACCCAAGGTCATGATGAACCCAAAAAAGCCACCACTGTTACCCAGAACTTTCTGGTAAATGATTTTATGTGATAGTCAGTTTATATAGAGTGCTGTATAAAAATACAGAAGCTGATGGAGGCAGCGGAGAGAAGATAAATTCTCCCATAGTGCATGTGCTGTGTGCATCATTAAGAATTTTAAAAGGTAATGTCTGCCCTGGGGCTTAGCAGGACCTTTGCACAAGTCATATCTGAGAATTATAGTAAGAAAACTGATTGTGGAAGTTTTCAGTGCTTCTCTGTGCTTCTGTATGACGAGCAGGGTAATGATGCAGGATCCAGCAGTACCTACAGTCTATAAATCTGTGGTCATACCTGTGGATGGAAAGGCAGGTAACGTGTGATGATCCTGAATCCTGTTACTGCCAGTCTACTTATTTGTGTCTCTTTGTCTCTCTCTCTGTCTGAGAGAGAAAGTTGCTGTCCTTTTTTGTAGTTCTTTGAAAGTGTGGACTGAATAAATGCAAGCCAGGAGCTCTTCCTCCACACCTTCTCACACCGGGGTTCTACAATAATTTGGACTCCTATTTGGTGCAGCCCTGATCCTGCAGCTGCCTGACCTTGTCCACAATTTATGTCTGTGTTATGTGGCAACATGCAAAGTTTGCTTCTCACTAACAGGTTAAAGGAGTATCCATGCTCTTACCGGTCTATCAGGAAACAGTAACTATCACACCTTAAGAACAAGTGGTGCATCTACTTTTCCTGGACAAGTCAGAGCTGTCAAGCAACAGGACCAAGAATTGCTACTTGAACTATACCAGGCTCAGGCCTGACAATAACCCTTGCCCTCTTCCTCCTCCAGCTCAACTCTGAGGTTTGGTGTAGTCTAGGCAGATTCTTGAGTCAAAACATCATCCTTTTCTGTTAATTAGTCTTACTTTCTGACCTAGTTAATCATTTTAGTGAAGTGAAGTGACGTGACTTGTGGCCAAGTATGGTGACCCATACTTGGAATTTGTGCTCTGCATTTAACCCATCCAAGCGCGCACACACAGTAGTGAACACACACACACACCATGAACACACACGCCCATGCCATGTTGGCTTTTGTATTGTCAATAAAACTGGTTTATGTGTACCAGCCTCCATATTGCTTGCTGTGGTGATATTATATAAGATTCTTGTACAGCACAGAGAGAGGTTTTGATTCTTTATCTGAAAACTTTATCTAAAATTTCCACATACTTGACTAATGAAGCATGCACTCTGACAAGGAATCATACACTATATGGCCAAAAGTTTGTGGACACCTGACCGTCACACCCATATATGGGTCATCCCCAAACTGTTGCCACAAAGTTGGAAGCACACAATTATATAGAATGTCTTTGTATGCTGTAGCATTACAGTTTTACCTTCACTGGAACTAAGAGGCCCAAACATGTTCCAGGATGACGATGCCCCTGTGCACAAACCGAGCTCCATGAAGACATGGCTTGCCAAGTTTGGTGTGGAGGAAATTGAGTGGCCTGCACAGAGCCTTTACCTCAACCCCACTGAACACCTTTGGGATGAATTGGAATGCTGACTGCACCCCAGGCCTTCTCGTCTGACATCAGTGCCTAACCTCACTAATGCTCTTGTGGCTGAATGGACAAATCCCCACAGCCATGCTCCAATATCTAGTGGAAAAGCCTTCCCAGAAGAGTGGAGGTTATTACAACAGCAAAGGGGGACTAAATCTGAAATGGGATTTTCAAAAAGCAAATATGAATGTGATGGTAAGGTGTCCGCAAACGTTTGGCCATATAGTGTATCTAGAGTATTTTGCCAGTATGTTATGTAAAGGGAACAAATAGCAGAATACAGTCAGGATAAATCACTAAAGTTATGGAATAGAATGGAACATAAATGTAAATTAAAAAAAAAACAACTTTTATTTACCAGGTGAATATGGTAAATTGCTACAAGGTATGAGGTTATGTTAGCTAGTTAATTGAAAATCCATCCTTAAAAATAATATGTATATTGATATTGAAATATTTGTAATATTTTTTGCAATTCTGGTGCTAATTTGTAGGTGATGCAGTATTTTCATTATTCCCATGAGTAAGTGTTTGTGTGCTGCTCTGATATCACAGGGGGGACATTGGTAGCAGAGTTACAATTGCATTTAATAGGAGAAAAATATTACATAAATTACAAATGGTGCTCACCATTTTCATGTGTGTGCAACTATTAATTAGTAACACAACATAGAATTAGGGAAGATACAATTTGGATTCAGAGGTCCAGGATTCAATGCAGCTATATGGTGCAGGTGTGGTGAGTTAGGGGGCATGGTTTCTGGTGTGGTAGTCAACCAAATCAACTCAGCTCATTAACGATCAATAATATATCAAGCATGATGGCTTTGATTGAGGCTGGTGATATTAGCATGGAAGCTTTGGAACCTTATCTGTTTGAGCTGAGTGTACAGATGAGGAATTAAGATAGCTGGATAGACTAAGGAAAGAGTTGCTGGTTCCTTTAGGTGGAGATGAAGTAATGGCTAATTCCCACTAGCGCTGGTAGCCAAAGTGAAAATGACCAACATGTTGATGAAAGAAGCAAAAACATCTGAGAATTACAGTATAAAATAAGTCTTGTATGCCATTTCAAATTACTTAAAATAATTTTAAATATTGATATGCAAATCATTAAGAGTGAATTTTTCCTTTAATTTTAACCCTGGTAATACTTCTGAAAAGAAACAAACAAAAATGACTTTTATCTGATACACAATTCAATCAGTAAATGGATGTTAACTGTCTATGAAACAAACAATTCACTTTTTGTAAGTGTACACTTTGGTCTGTCATGCTTGTCAAAGCATACTGTATATGAGTTACAGAATAGCTCATATACTGTATACAACAGTTCTCAGCATACAAAGTCATTTTAAGGCACCAGGCATTTTTCACAGCATTGCAGTTTATTGATAGAAACGGTGTAGCCTGGTGGCAGCCAGTATATACACACCATTTCACTTACACAGCTGCATGTCACTCAGCTTTAAGTATTTATTGATAGTTTATGTGCTATATACCATCAGCATGTCACTCAGCTTTAAGTATTTATTGATAGTTTATGTGCTATATACCATCAGCATGTAGCCTAGCGCTGTTAGGTTTCATATTTCACACTCACTTCACTCCCTCACTTCATATTTCACACTACACCATGTATTTAATGATAAGGAAATAATGTAATTATATTACATCCCATCCCATTTGGAAGACAGCAGACCACTAAAGTGCCATATTTTTCTCAAATTGGAAGGTAGCATGGCATGCAACTCTTTATCCGAGAATTGTATGTACTGTATCAGCATAAATTTACTCAGGGAAAGGCAGATAGGCAGTTGCATTCTCCTCCAAAGAGAAAATATAAAATACATAAAGGTTAAAGCTTTGCATTAGTTCAGCTCTTTCTTTCAAACTAAGAAAGACAGAATTGAATGTTCTGTTGTGTTGTGTAATTTATACTTTGGAGGAGAAACTATAAATAGTAGTGCTAGGCACACAACATCCAATCAAAGTCATGTTTAAAAATGGATGATTGAGAAAGTAATCCACCTCATTCATTCCACAGCAGTACTGAGTTATTTAGGTTCATGTTTATATGAAAGTTTTCTTTATACACAGTTGAGGCCAAAAGTTTACATACTGCACCTAGGCTATAAACATTAAAATTTCACACATTTCATGTTACCATACATTTCCTGTGTTAAATCAGTCAGAGTATCTAGTTCATTTCCATAATAGATAATTTTACAATAATAGCTAAGAGATAAATTTACCTTAGCTTTTATTACTATGTCAGATTTTCAGTGGTTAAATTTTACATACACTTTGTTAGTATTTATGCTACACGGTTGTGTGAACACAGATAGTGTTCTTTGCATTAAACGCCTCATCATTTTCCTCCAAACTTAGCACTGATCATTATGGCAAAACAGTTCGATTTGTTTCATCTAACCAGTGAACGCTCCTCCAAAAGGCTGGTCTTAGAGTAGGGGTTTCTTTCATGCATGACTGCCTTTGAGGCCATGGCCATGAAGGAATCTCTTAATGGTGGATGTACATACTTTGGTACCTGATGCCTCCAACTCTTTCACCAGTTCATTTGTTGTTGTCTTGGGGTTTAGTTGAACCTGTCAACTATTGGAAGCTCAGAAGAGAAGAACAGGAGAACAGGATTCTTTATTGAGAACGTGCTGTTTGGCGCTGCAGTCATCGAGACTAAATAAGGGATCTGTATTTTGTAGATTTATATACATTTTAGGGAGAAGTCCTTTGAGGTGGAGACGAAAGCACTCAGTTGACAACATGAAACAAAGTATGCAAAGGAACTACACAGTTATAGGTACCTGCCCCAGACTTTGGAGTTACAGTCACTTCACTCACAATAAAGAGAACAGGAACTGGCAGAAACCTCCTACTAGAAACTTTGCTCAACATAATCATTCAGCTGATGCTATACACATATAAGAAAACAGTGACTTTTAAATTTGTATTCTTAGATGACCAATGTTCACTCATACCAGGTAGTTAATTTGTGCCTCTTTCCTGAATGATGTAGTGTCTGTGTGTGTGTGTGTGTGTGTTTTTTTTTTTTTTATATATATTTGCATACGCATGTTTATAAAGATGCTCATGGTACCTTCTGTTGTGGATGTCTGCAATTTTTTTCTGAAGTCTTGGCAGCGTTGCTTGTATTTTTCCATGTTATCAAGGGCGAAAAGCACTGTCTCTAAAGGTAGGTTGACAGCCACAGGTGCACTCCAAATTAACACCTAATTATGACAATAGCCAAATCAGAAGCTGTAAAAGTCAAATTCCATCAATTTCTGGAATCTGTTTAAAGAGACAGTCAACTTGGTGTATGTAAACTTTTGACCCCACTGGAATTCTGACATGGTGAATTAAGATTAAATAAATCTGTCTGTAATTGATTGTTGTAAAATTACCTCTGATATGAACAAAATAGATGCCCTAATTGACTTGCCAAAAGAAATGTATTGTCACTTTAATGTGTGAGGTTGTGAAAAACTGAGACTGAATATCTTTCGCCTAGGTCAGCCATTTTCAAACTTGTCTTCTATGAGCCCCACTTTAAACTGTTCATTTATTCAAGTATTCATTGTTGACCTATAAAATTTTTCCTTCTTGTCAAAAATTCAGTCATGCTTCTCTTACACCCGAAAACCAAAAGTGCTGTTTTTGATTTTCTGCCTATATATTCCTCTGGCGTCTATAAATATTATAAATATAGTTAACTGATGTTAAATACTTGTTTAATGATAGTTACATTTACACTTACAGCATTTGGCAGACACCCTTATCCAGAGCAACTTACAATTATCTCATTTATACAACTGAGTAGGGTTGAGGGTTAAGGGCCTTGCTCAGGGGCCCAGCAGTGGCAGCTTGGCAGTGCTGGGATTTGAACTCTCAACCTTCCAATCAGGAGTCCAACAGCTTAACCACTGAGCTACCACTTTGGACGCTTTTTTTATTGATAGACTGTATTTTACATTAATAGTCAAAAAAAAAATCTCCATTTACCACGACACGACATCAGCACATATTTCAAGGAGAGACCTCAAAACACCTGTTGTCAGTCATTGTGGATTCACATGCTGCTGATGTATTTTTTTAGGGGGGAAAAAGAAGACCGTTCTTTTGGCATATTTTTTGCATTTTGTTGTTAAAATGTGTAGCTGCTATGCAAAATATGTAAAGGTTAGCAGCTGAAATGGTCATTTAAATATTTATTTTTTTAAATCATTTAAATTTCACCCCAGATGAACTTCAAGTCCAAAAATATTCAGATTTAAGGCACTTATTAACAGTAAATAAGACAATGCGAATGCCAAAAATTAAACCTTATTCTGATTTTTTCCCCTTGAAAGATTCAGTCAGTTTGCAACTACTCAACAGATGCATAAGTGTGAGCTCATTTTCACTCATCTTATTGTTGTTTTTTCTTTATTTTCCTTCTAGTGTTTAATGTATTTTGTCCCACAGCAGTCTCAGCCTGAAGCTGATTCCTATCGAGCAACTGCTTTTTACTTGATGGGAAAATATTCTTGGCTTTGGACCATCTTCCATTGTGACACAGTGGAAGGAAAGGGGTGTGAGCATAGGGCTAATAAGGGAAATGGAGAGCTCTGGCCTTGTCAATAGAGAGGAAATATCTACTTTAGTGCATACAATTGTAGACTTTTGTTAAGTCAGTGCACAGTTTCTGAATAATAAAATCATGAATACAGGAAAACAGTCAATTAATTGGATTAGAAAATGCCCAGCACACACTTTCTCTTTAAATTTATGGAAATAAGATTAGTCATGATTTTTTAGGCTTAGAAGATGGCCAATATTTGTCTTGTAAGCAGATTTCTGCTCTGTTGATCTCTGGACTTTTTGAGTGTGTTGGGCTCAAGGTGAAAATGTGGATCCAAATTTCAAAAGTGGATTGAGTGTTAGGCTCCTTAAATACCACACATGCATATACATGCAAATTCATCCTATTATGAACAGTATGAAAAGGAGAGCTAATAATAAGAAGGAGACAATGAGTATGTGGTAATATACAGTGAAGATTTATTGGTGTTTGAATAGCACCATTATGATGTATAGCACTAAAGATTCAGCCAGCATTTGTATTATTTTATTTTATTTCATTTTATTTTATTTACTGGTAATTGGTCTCTCAGTCTCTGTGCTGCTTGTTCCATCACTTGCTCCAATAGCATTATATACATCCAGACTACACATTTCTCCTCTCCCTCAGTGTAAAACCACAGATCAATACTTAATGCCTGTTTACACTGAACACAAAAACATACACGTATTAAAATGTATTAAAATTAAAAAAATACAACTATTTCTATGAACACTGACTGACATTTCTTTATTCCCCAAAGCCTCTTGACTTTCTTGCATTTTTCATCAGTCCCTTGATTTCTGCATTTTAGGGTGTGGCTAGTGAAATTCTCCTTGACCAAAGAAATATAGCCTTTTATACATGTTAAACAACTCATGAAATGTTAAGCTGTTACCAAGCTGTTTTCCTTTTTAAAGAAACATGAACCTGAAGGAAACTATATAGTTTTCAGTGCTGATGTTGAACAAAACTAACAAATGTGCCTTAGTGGAAAAGGCTACTGTGAGGTTATAGGTTTACATCATTTTCAGCCATTTTAAATTCAACAGACAATACAATTTAAGTTTATTAGTAAACATACTATAGTAGATTTATAAATTGTGGCAGAAATTTGATTAAGGTTAAAGTGATTAAAGTGATCAGGAATGTGGGTCATGTGAACTAAACCTGGTCATATAAACTATGCTTAACTGAAATATTCTTCAGGGCATGTTTGGTATCATTCTAATCATGGTGAGCAATGCGGTGACATCATAAATATCATATAAATTTAGTAAATAACATTTACAGAATATGTTTCAATGTGTGTCTTTACTTCCCACACACACACCTACACCCACACATATACATACTGGGACCCCCTGGTCTACACGGGAGACCTTTTGATTAGTTTAGATTCTCAGGAACCAATTAACATTCAGTTCCCAATGGTGAGCTACCCGGCTGGGGGTCCATCCTGCCATAAAACACATTGTGTCTCTTCCATCTGGTACTCTGGTCATGATGAACTTCAAAGAGGTGTACGGTGTAGAGAGATTCTTTACCATCACGCATCCAGATGCTTTTCAACGATTTTTGGTGCCAGGGGGCTGGTTCGAGTATTTCTATAACTGCTGATGTCCTGGGTTTTCAGACACAACAGTCTCAGAATTTACTCATTCCAATAAAGAATAAACTTCCAGTGAGCAGCAGTTCTGTGGGCGGAAATGCCTTGTTGATCACAGAGGTCAACGGAGAATGGCCAGACTGGTTCGAGCTGACAGAAAGGCTACAGTAACTCAGATAACCACTCTGTACAATTGTGGTGAGCAGAAAATTATCTCAGAGTGCACAAATCAAGTCAAGTCACCTGGAGTTTATTGTCATTTCAACCATATACAGCCAGTTAGTACATAGTGAAACAAAACAATGTTTCTCCAGGACCAAGGTGCTACATAAGAAAACACAGACCAACACAGAACTACAAGGGACTACATAAATTTATACATAAAGTGCACAAGTGCAAACATGTGCAGACAGCACAAGACAGTATAATGACTACTGGGATAGACAATGGTAAGTCCCAGTGCAGCGCCGACAAGTACACAGTTCTATTTGAAAGTGAGTCCAGTGAGAATAGTGCAAAGAGTACAAGAGTACAATATAAGTAGCTGAAATAGTGTAAACATAAGAGTAGCAGCCTATGTACAGTATAATAAATATTGTAGCAGCATAATGTAATGTGCAAAAACTTGAAAAAAAATTGCAAAGAGGATGGAGGATGCTCAGTTGTGTGTGTATATATGTATGTGTGTGTGTGTGTGTGTTCAGTTCAGTTTCTGAGTGTTTAGGAGTCTGATGGCTTGGGGGAAGAAACTATTGCACAGTCTGGTCGTGAGGGCCCGAATGCTTTGGTACCGTTTACCAGACGGCAGGAGGGTGAAGAGTTTATGAGAGGGGTGTGTGGGGTCATCCACAATACTGGTGGCATTGCGGATGCAGCCTGGGGTGTAAATGTCTGTGATGGAGGGAAGAGAGACCCCGATGATCTTCTCAGCTGTCCTCACTATCCGCTGCAGGGTCTCACAATCCGAGACGGTGCAATTCCCAAACCAGGCAGTGATGCAGCTGCACAGGATGCTCTCGATAGTCCCTCTGTAGAACATGGTGAGGATGGGGGGGTGAGAAATGTGCTTTCCATAGTCTTCTCAGAACGTACAGGTGTTGCTGGGCTTTCTTAGTTATATAACTGGTGTTGAGCGACCAGGTAAGGTTCTCCGCCAGGTGAACACCAAGAAATTTGGTGCTCTTGACGATCTCCACGGAGGAGCCGCCGATGTTCAGCGGAGAGTGGTCATTCTGTGCTCTTCTGAAGTCAACAACCATCCCTTTAGTTTTGTCCACATTTAGAGACAGGTTGTTGGCTCTGCACCAGTCCGTTAGCCGCTGCACCTCCTCTCTGTATGCTGACTTGTCATTCTTGCTGATGAGACCCACCACGGTCGTGTCATCAGTGAACTTGATGATGTGATTCAAGCTGTGCATTGCTACACAGTCGTGAGTCAGCAGAGTGAACAGCAATGGACTGAGCACACAGCCCTGTGGGGCCCCAGTGCTCAGTGTGGTGGCGTTGGAGATGCTGTTCCCGATCCAGACTGACTGAGGTCTCCCAGTCAGGAAGTCCAGGATCCAGTTGCAGAGGGAGGTGTTCAGGCCCAGCAGGTTCAGCTTTCCAATCAGGTGCTGAGGAATGATTGTGTTGAATGCTGAACTGAAGTCTATGAACAGCATTCGACTATATGTGTCTTTATTGTCCAGTTGGGTGAGGGCCAGATGGAGGGTGGTGGTGATGGCATCATCTGTTGAGTGGTTGGTACGGTATTGCAGGGGGTCCAGTGAGGGGGGCAGCAGGGTCTTGATGTGCCTCATGACAAGTCATGATGATTGGTGTAAGTGCAACGGGACGGTAGTCATTGAGGCAGGACACTGAAGATTTCTTTGGCACGGGGGTGATGGTGGTGGCCTTGAAGCACGTCGGAGCAACGGTGCTGCTCAGGGAGGTGTTGAAGATGTCTGTGAAAACATCCGCCAGCTGGTCTGCGCATCCTCTGAGCACCCTGCCAGGAACGTCGTCTGGTCCAGCAGCCTTCTGCGGGTTGACTGTGTAGAGTCTTCAACACGTCGAACCTTGAGGTGGATGGGCTACAACAGCAGAAGATCACTTCGGGTTCCACTTCTGTCAGCTAAGAACAGAAGGCTGAGGCTGCAGTGGGCACAGCCTCACCAAAACTGGTCAGTTGAAGACTGAAAAAATGTAGCCTTCTCTGATGAATCTCAATTTCTGCTCAGGCACATAGATGGTAGGGTCAGAATTTGGCTGGTGGAGATGGTGTAATGGTGTGGGGAATGTTTTCTTGGCACACTTTAGGCCTGTTAATACCATTCAATCATCGCTTGAATGCCACAGCCTATTTGAGTATTGTTGCTGACCGTGTGCATCTCTTCATGGCCACAATTTACCCATCTTCTAATGGCTACTTTCAGCACTATAATGCACCATGTCACAAAGTAAAAGTCGTCTCAAACTGGTTTCATGAACATGACAATGAGTTCAATGTTCTTCAGTGGCCTTCCCATTCACTGGATCTGAATCTTATAGAACACCTTTGGGAAGTGGTAGAACAGGAGATTCGCAGCATGAAAGTGCACCTGAAAAATCTGCAGGAATTGCGGATTTCATTTCAACATGGACCAGAATCTCAAAGGAATGTTTCCAACGTCTTGTGGAATCCATGCCATGAAGAATTGAGACTGTTTTTAGAGCAAAGGGAGGCCCTACCCAGTATTAATATAGTGTTCCTAATGTTCTCAGTGACAGCATAGGCTCAAAGGAAGCATAGAAGATTATGTGACTAAATAGAAATCAGAGAATATAACAGGAAACTTGGAGGCAGTACGGAGCCACAAACTTTCCGTCAATCTCCTACTTCCTCTGGCTGGTCTTGAAATATTTTTTGTCAAATATTTCCTGATCCTGATAACCAAAGCTTTTTTTTTTATTTTTTAAAAATTATTTAACTGCCTCTGTGTCACCCGTCGTCCATAGAGTATCAAAGGTTGCAATTGTTCAAGTGGTCCACATTTATTACTACTAATAACTAATTCCTTAGCTTTGTTCACATTTATCTCAAGCTCAATCAGTTGGCACCAAGCCTGGAGGGAATTTACATAACGATAATATAATTTATTCCTTTCTGTTCCACTTTCATACAAAAGGCCATATCATCTGTGTATTTAATTAGGCTAAAATATGCATCTTGAATTTTAAATTCATTTGTGTACAATGAGAATAATAAGGGTGATAATATAGTTCCCTGTGGTACTCCTGTATTTAAAATATTTGTATTTGACACTTTGTCATTAACAACCACTCTTTGTGGGCAATTAAAAAAAAAAGTAAACCAAATCAGGCCACCATTGACCCCTAGGTCAAATAATATATGTAAGAGAATATCTATAGGTCAAATAATCTCTGTAAGAGAATAGCCATTTTAATTGTATTAAACGCTGAACTAAAACCTATAAATAAAATTCTGGCATAATTCATAGTCTGATGAATATGTTCAGCCCCTGTATCAGTGAGAGCAGAGTTGGAGATGGGGAGTCCATCTAGACTGGATTAAAACTTTTGCAAAGGTATGACCTGGTCATTTTCTGCCTTTTTTGCATTTCTGTCTTTCTCACACAGACTGTTTCGGTAGAATTGAGAATTGTACAGAAAAGTGTTTTTTTTTTTTTTTTTTTAAAAATGAATGTTTATTTTAATAAACACAATATACAGTCCAACTCCTTATCTTATCCATTTTAAGACTTTCTTCATTACCAGCCTAACTGCCATAGTCATCCCTAAGTAATCCAGCCAGTGGGAGGCCTGAAGTACAGCTGCAAGTTAGTGCAGAAGGTGAAAACGCAAGCATGTCGGTTGACCAGAGACATCAGATCACACCACCCATCCTAATCCTTGCTTTGAAGCACTGCTGTATGCTGAATGGTTCAGAGACATTCACTGAGGTGGTATTTTCTGTTCTGAGCAAAAGTTTAAGGGGACCTGTCTACTAAGGCTGAACCAGACCACATGATTACAGGGCAATTACAGAGCCACTGAGGTTCTGGACTTTAACTGATAGATATCAAAGGCATTTCATCAAGGCCAGTGTTTGGACAGTTAACAGAGAAATTATTTTATAGTGGAGTGAATTAAAGGGAAAAACACAGAGAAATCAAGACTCAATTTTATTAGCTCAGCATTAAAGGGGTTATGTTGTGAAAATCTGCTTTACTCTGGTGGGTTTTAGACTATAAGACAAGACTATAGACCAGAGGTATTCAACTGTGGGGTGCAAAAGAGTTGCAGGGGGGACACTGGGTGGGGTTGAGATGAATTCTACAAAATAAATATTTACTAAAATAAAGACCTTCCACCTTTTACATATATTGTGTAGAGGTGCCATATTTTAACATCAGGGATTGCTAGAATGACTTATTGCTCAATAAGCCTTCTTTTTTCCTAATAAAAGCCAATGGCAGATGAACCAACTGATGTATGAATCTTGAATGATACCCTTTCAACTAGTGCAATCATCTCCACAGATTTCCAGATTAAAAATGTGGCCTTACACAGTGTTCTCTCTTTCTGTCATGGTGAATGTTGAAAGGTTCATCAATAAACTCTGTCAAATCTGAAAAAAAAAGACCTAAAACAAAGTTTAAAATCTAACACAATTAATTGTAATGATAATTAGACAGTGATTTAAGATTTAAGATTTGTTGTAGGGGTGTATGTTCTCAAATGTCTGGAAGGTGGGTATCATGGGGAAAAGTCTGAACAGGCTATAAGCTATCTACACTTTTTCTCAACAGTGCTGACAGAACGTGAATTCTGTACTGCAGTTTCTTCATGAATTTACTTCTTGATTTTACGTGCTGTTCAAAATCACCAACATTATCTACATCACAAGATTTATTTGAATAACTCACTGTAACTCACTATGATTGTAATTATTATGCTGAGAAGGTGTGCCATACAAGATGCATTTGAATAACTCACTTTGAGCAGCTCATTTCAATATACAGATCAACAAGAAAATGGGTTACATGGCAAACACATGTCCCAGAGAAATGCAGTGTTTATTTCCACTGCAAGAGTAAACTTTCTTTTTTTTTTTTTCACCCAACTCCTTATACTCACAGCACAGATTATTTCTGTGAGGACAATGCTGAAGACACACATAAGTCAATCACACAGCTGGTTACAAAAGATTTTTTTTTTTAAAGAAAAGTCTGGTTGTACCCATTTTTAAAATGATTCTCCCTTCCTTCAGCACATTATTAGCTAATTTAATGGTGCATGTAAATGCAACTCAACTAATAAAACATGTAAACAAACACTGGAGGTCTGCTTTATGAATATTGATACTTGAGCAACATCCTCCAGAGCTGGTCAGAATAACTTATCTGTCTTTCTTATACACATTGACTATGGTCTATAAGTTAGAATTGGTTATTTACACTTTTTTAAAAGGGATATTTTAAAAGGAAAAAGTGTGCGGCAAGGGGAAATGTCTTATGGATGAAAGGAACTCCAATCTATTAATTAGCTTTTCTCCACATTAATAAGATCTCTGCACAAGCTAATACTGCTATCTGTGAAAAGTAGGAGGAATTTCTCTAGAAGTTGTCAGGTGGTGACTAGTCACAGGCACAAGTAGTAAAAATACTGGAAATACAAAAATGATTTCGAAATTAAACTAGGCATATCTTATTTTAACCTAAAATATATGTGGTTCTGCCATGCTTTTCCCTCACATGGTGAACCACGGAGTACAAGACATTTTGTTTTAACGGCAGCAAGCACACCCAAATACAGTCAAGTGTGTCAATACTTTAAACTTTAATGAAAATGATGAGAAGTTGCATAGAATTGCATTTTTTTTTACATTTATTCATTTAACAGACACTTTTATCCAAAGTGACTTACAAATGAAGAAATACAAGCAAAGCGATATATCAAGCAGAGAACAATACAAGTAGTGCTACCATACAAGATTTTTAATTGAATGCTAGAGGAGCAAAGTGCACAGAGTAGAGATGTAAGAGCCAGTGTAAGTGCATGCAGATTTTTTATTTTTTTTTGAGCCTTTTTTTTTTTCCAAGATAGTAACAGATTCTGCGGTCTGGAAGTTCATTCCACCACTGAGGGACAGTCCGTTTAAAGGTTCTGGAAAGGGACCTCATGCCTTGCTGAGAAGGGAGGGAACATAAACCTCAAAGAGAGTGTTGAGGTAGGAAAGGGACCTCATGCCTTGAGTTTTGGGAGGGAACATAAACCTCAAAGAAAGTGTTGAGGTAGGAAGTGCTGTTTCAGACAAGATTTTGTATGTAAGCATCAAGGCCTTTGATTTGGTCAGCTACAGGAAGCCGGTGGATGTAGACGAAACGACGAAATGAAGAAATGGCGACGTGGGTCCTTTTGGGCTGGTTGAAAACAAGGCGTGCTGCTGTATTCTGAATCATCTGAAGCGGTTTGATGGAGCTGGCTGGGAGGCCCAGGAGTGGTGCGTTGCAGTGGTCAGGTTTTGAGATAATAAGGCCCTGGACTAGTAGCTGTGTGATATGATCAGTGAGATAGGGTCTGATGTTTGTTGATGTTATACAGAATGAACCTACAGGACCGCGTAGTCATTGAAATGTAGCCTGTAAAGTTCAAGTGTTCATCAAAAGTCACCCCAAGGTTTCTGGCTGTTCTTGGTTGGCTTGAGTGTAGTTGAGCGTAGCTGTATGGTGAGGTTGTGGTTGATTGAGGCGCAGGCAGGAATGACAAGCTCCATTGACAAGCTCCATTTTTGCCAAGTTGAGCTTAAGATGGCATTTTTCTGTAGCTGAATCTTAAATGGAATGCTGCATGTAGGGCACTAGGTAGGCTGTGTAGTTGTGTAGGTTGCCATTATATTCCATATTCCACATATTCCATGTGTACAGAACAAACAAAGTGAATTGGAAGCATTCTGGGATTCAATCTAACTTGTTCTGGCTTGGCTCACATAGAATCTTGGCAGGGAGGTATGCAAATTCAGCACTGGTAAGGCAGGGCTGGTTTATTGGTAGAAATAGTGACAAAATGTGGGATAATTCGCCCAGCTGACCTTAGACACAATGTTGTGTAGAAAAGCCCTGTTAGACAGAGAGGTAATGAGACAATGAGATCGACAAGAGTGACGAGACTGAATGTGAGCATCCTCTAAATTGTCATCTTTTAGTTTCATTTAGCAGGCTTAACCTTTGTCAGATTCCACTGACTGACAAATTAGCCTTCAGACTAATTTGACTAAAATTACTTTGACATTTCTGGGGCATGAACATTAAAGAATTTTGCTTTGGAGAAAGCCAGATACACGAATGAAAGACTTGCAATTTTGATGTATGCAGTGATTTTATACTAAATGCCAGGTGAGACAAAAACCACTGATGCAAACCAACACTACGCCATGTTATGGTCTAATTTTAACTGCAGTGAAGATACAGCACTACATTACTATATGCTATAAAATAAGCTATAATAAACCGAAATAATAGTAATAGTAATAATAATAATAATAATAATAATAATAATAATAATAACCAAGAATAATCTATAAAAAGACCTTTCTGGAAAAGTTACTAATACAAATGAAGACAGTACAGCAGCAGTAAAAAAAAGATATCATGCCATATGTAAACTCTAGAGTGGTCATTTCATTATGACTGCCCTCTGGAGCTGACTGTTAGATGATTTATTGAACAAATATGCTTACCTGTATCTTTAACAGTGAATAAGTGACAAAACAGCTTGAGCAGAACAGAGAAACATATCTAGTAGTAGGAATAAACACTTCCTGCATGCAAGCCTACTGCTGCTGCACTGTACAGGCACACTGAATATTACAGGTTCTGATCTGAAGCTCACAATAATTGGTGCACAAGTAGCGTCTTTTCTGGCAGTTGCAGTCTTGAAAGTACCCCTATTTCCTGCAACTATGAGTCTGTTATGGATTTTAAATCTAGGTCATCAGTGTGGTCTGTGGCAGCAAGAAACCAATTTTAAATCAAACAGATCCCACTGTGGGCATTATACGCTATCAAATGTAATGCAAAACCGAGTGAAATAACTTTGATAGAGAATGTAAATATGAGCTAATTGTCAACAGGCTATTGTCAGGGACGGAGAGGTGAGGCGGATGCAGGTGCAGTTAAACCGCATATTTGAGAGGCAGGCAGACAAATCCAAAACGTGAATCAGGGCAAAAACAGTAAACAGGCAGAGGTCGGGCGGTAACAGGGATAATCAAAATACAGAATCTAAGAGACGGAACAGGGTCAAGAACTAGAATATTGCTAACAAGCAACCACAGCTCATCAAAGCCAGGTGGGTAAACACGGAACAATACTTCGCACAGAACAAAAACACACGAGGGTTTAAATATACAAACTAATTAAATAAGGTAGATATGAGGGAGACAATCAATAACAGGACATGGGTGGAGACAAGACATGAATCAAAACAAAAACACACGTGGCACTATAAACAACCCGGAAAAGCGCTCTGTAGCGCTGCGGACTGTTATGTGCGTTGAGCACTTCTGCGCGCAACACTTGGCGTGAGAGGGAAATTTCTGACAGATATAGATAGCAGACATGATCCCATTCTTAAATATTATTATTGAGTTAAGAAACCAGGTTAGGGCAACTGAGGCAACAAGCTAAAACCCCACTGCATTAACATCAAACTTGTGGAAACCTATAGACAGAATGATCACAAGCAGGTTAACACATTTTACTGAGATTTTCGAAAGGATGCACCACTTTGGACTCAGGAATCCAATGTTTGCCTTGATTCTGATACCACGAAGGAAAGTTATTAGCAAAACTCTTGCTGCTAAAACTTAATCCGATGGGTAAGTCATGTTTGGAGCTTCCATAGTTAACAAAACACCACAGAGTAATGCCTGCAGTGCTGAACAATATGTTCTATTTTTAAAGGGTAGAGCCTGGAGTGTGGAGGTCATTATATGCAGATGACTTGGCTTTCTAGAAGAGAGGAATGAAAGTTCCATGTACAGTTAAAAAGATTGTCAGCAATTCAGTCACTGGTTATCAAGTAAGCAAAGATCCAGGTTAGAAAGATAGCAGTAAAATTATTAAGGCTTCCCTTTGAGCAGGTACATGTGCCAGAATGCCTTTTTGGGAAATTTGGTTGGACAAAAATTGACCCTTGGGGTTCATATAGAACTGAAGATAAAATGCAAAAAAAAAGGCTTTGATTGTCATGTGATCATTGTTAGGGTGTGAATGGGGAGCAGAATCATTGCTCAAAGCCACCTGCCTAATATTGTGTAGGTCCCCCTTGTGCTGTCACAACAGCTCTGACCTGTTGAAGCATGGACTCCACAAGACCTCTGAAGGTGTGCTGTGGTATCTGGCACCAAAATGTTAGCAGCAGATCAGTTAAGTCCTGTATGTTACGAGGTGGGGCCTCCATGGATTGGACTTGTTTGTCCAGCACGTCCCACAGATGCTTGATCGGATTGAGATCTGGGGAATTTGGAGGCCAAGTCAACACACTGAACTTTTGTCATGTTTCTCAAACTATTCCTGATCAGTTTTTGCAGGGTGGCAGGGTGCGTTATTCTGCTGAAAGAGGCCACTGCCATTAGGGAATACTGTTGCCATGAAGGGGTGTACTTGGTCTGCAACAATGTTTAGGTAGGTGGTACATGTCAAAGTATCATCCACATGTGAATGCCAGGACCCAAGGTTTCCCAGCAGAACATTGTCCAGAGCAGCACTCCGCTGGCTTGCCTTCTTCCCATAGTGCATCCTGGTGCCATCTCTTCCCACGTTGTAAGCAATGCACATGCACCCTTCCATCCACATGATTTAAAAGAAAACGTGATTCATCAGACCAGGCCACCTACTTTTCCAATGCTCCATGGTCCAGTTCTGATGCTCACGTGCCCACAACTTGGCCCATGTCGAAGTCACTCAGATCCTTACACTTGCCCATTTTTCCTGCTTCCAACACATCAACTTTGTGAACCGACTGTTCACTTGCTGCCTGATATATCCCACCCATTGACAGTTGCCACTGTAACAAGATAATCAATGTTATTCATGTCACCTGTCAGTGGTTTTAATATTTTGTCTGAGCATCGTATGCTTGCATGGTGTATGGGTCAGCGAGTGAGTCATAGCTGAGTAAAATAGTAAGGATTCAGAAATACACACTCAGAATATAATATAGGGCTTTCAGGACTTCTTCTGTGCCTGCACTACAGAAACTGAAAGTGAGGCGTCTACAATTGGCATTTAGGTTTGGTATGTATATGTAAGGCATAATATTTGCTGGACTAAGCCTTTATTTATAAAGTGTTGGGAGCATAGCCAAAGTAACTATAAGTAACTATAAGGTTGGAGTCACAACCTAACAATAAGTACAGTAAGGCTTACTTAACTTCTGAGCTACCACTGTTTTGTACACTTCATATAAACAAACATGAATAGATGACAAAAGCAGATGAGTGCCTCAGTTTTTCTTTACTTTGAGATTGTCAGGTCAAAAGAGAATCGTCTTTAAAGCTATGACATTTTTTTTTCTTTTGTGCTCAGCCACTCTATGATAAAGTGGGTTCAAATTTATGTCTATGCAACTGTTGCTTAGCAACTGCAGAATTGTGGTATACTGACTAGCTACAGTGTAAAGTGGCATTAGAGACAATGCAGGCCCTCAACACGTAGGTCATATTGTACAAAAAATATTTATCCATGCACTGTGAAGTATGACATTGTTCTTTTCAATACAAATAGAACAGATGTCAGTCTGCATGCCTGCAGATGATAAGCCTGTACAGCCAGATGCTCTTTATGCCCTTTATGGCTGAATGATGCATTATCAAGCTTGCAATATTACAGTCCATCAGTGTCATTGTTCATGGAACTTTAGGTAAATTTTACAAGCTTAAGCTTAAATAAGCATTTAATTAATTAACATCATAAAGTGACTTCTTAAGGATGGAAGTTTAAAGGATCCTTTTTACACAATCCTTTTTTGTGTAAAGGCATCCAAAAATGTACATTCTCCATCAATGCTTTTGGTGCTCACAGATTTGCATTTGACCTTTGTGGAATATATTTACATATTGAATCATGGAAAAAGAGCAGTTCTGAGATTCGTGACACTTTTTAGAGGGCACATTATACATTTTAATTAGGAACAATTTTCAGGGGCCAGCTGAGTTACAAATATGTCTTCATTTTCAGCTTTGCCAACTGCCCTGAATGTCTTTGGACAATTGGCTTACTTGAATCTTCTGTAAATAAAATGAATACAGGGTCTGCTGTAATTAAAAACATTGCCCTGCAATGTTAAGTAAACAAGGCTCAGCAGAAATTAGGTCATGGACTGAGAATACCATAGAGAAAAAATGTTTTCAAAATGCGGAAAGTCTTTAGGCTGTAAATTCTTCAGGTTACAGACACTACAGACACTTTTTTAACCAAATGTCTTGGAAGCCAGATTGTGTTTGCAGAGAAAAGGAGAAAATTCATGAGCCTGGTAAGTCTAATTATATGTCATGAAAAGCACAGACCTTTTGCATGAATTGGGCTACACTCAATATGTTTAAAAAAAGACGCAAAATTATACAATATCTGGCCTAAAGTATGTGGACACCTGATCACCATACTCATATGTGGGCCTTCCCCACAAAATTGCAAAAAAAAATGTCTAGAATGTCTTTGTATGCTGTAGCACTAAGGTTTCGCTGCACTGGAACTGAGGGGACTAGCCCAAACTTGGGCAAGTCCATATTAATGCTCATGGTTTCATATCAATCTTATTCATACAGCATAGTTGTAGAGGTAGGCTTGGTTAAATTATGTTGGTGCAGAACATGGCATACACTGCATTCACGTGAATGTTGGATACACTGTTTGTGACAGAATGTTGACAGAATTTTTTTTTTCTGTGAGACTGGGTTGAAAATTAACCTTCTACAACTTTGAATATCATATATAAATTATAAATATCAATATGAAAGTTGCTCAGGGTGGATTTTTCCTTTAAGGCTATTCCATAGTCACAGTCTTTACACACTTTGTCTTGCCACATCACCTTCTACTACTGCCATGAACTTCATTTCCCATATTCCGGCATGACATGGCACTTCTGTTTCCCATTTCCCATCAGCCTCACAGACTACAAACATCGTCACATGATTGACGTTCACCAGACGTCTAATTAAGCACACCTTTTCACAAGTCATGCAGTCTTTGCATAGTTTTTCCTAGTTTGCAATAGTAATGATACCACAGCTTTGTACTGTTGCTATTCAGGTTTTGATTCTGTTTTATAACGAGGATTCCTGGTTTTTGGCCTGTGCTTGTGTTTTGACTATGTTTTTTTGAATTTGCCTTTTGGATTGTCTTCCTGTTTTCAATAAACCAGCATTTGTATCCAACCTGAACCACCTCTCTGGCACCTCTTTCCTTCCATTACTGTGTGTTTGAACACTTTTTTGACTCCGCTGTGATCCACATTGGTCCACTTCATCACCTGCTGCTTTATTGGCTTTTATTTGCAGTCTGCCTCTTGTGCCACTACTCCCATCAATCAAAATGCCACCCCCTTGGTAACTGAGACCCAGTTATTACCAGGAGATTTGATAACCTGTGACAATTGATTGGGTGGACATTGAACTCAGCAAAGAATGAGAGATGAGTCAAGCAGAACAGGACATGTGGAGCCAAGAGGCATTTACATCAGAAGGAAAAACTGGGGGCTGGACAGGGGGCCAGTCTGAGAGAGGTAGCTGTGTATACTGCTTACTAGCTGTATACAGGGTGATAGACTGTTGCTGGGTGTTTGTGTGTTTCAGAAATCCTTCCTGAGCCATTCTTTAAGTGCATGACTTTACACCCAGAACATATGTTTACACAGTCCTCTATTTGCCTGAGTACTTTAAAGTATTCAAATGTATTCAGAGTTATCAACATTTTCTGGTTTACAAATGATACTATGGCACATATTTTCTGGATTAATGTTTTTTTTTTTAATTATGTACTCGAACACTCCATTTTCAAAGCCAAAATAATCAGTGGTAATAGGTTTTTTAATCACTATTCAAACCCCCACAAATTAATATTGACTGTTATATTTTCACTGCAAAAACAGCTTATGAGCTAATTATCTTCTAGATTTGCACTCTGTTTTGGAGGAATTTTGTTTATCCATTTGTCTTGGTGAATGTTGTTCAGGTTGGTTGGTTGATTCTCGTGTAGAGAAATGTAGACTGCATCACTTCATTGCTCCTTAGACCTTCTCCATGGAATAACTATCCTGTTGAAAAGTGAACTTTCTCTCAATCTTCCATTTTTTTTAGCAGACTGAAGCAGATTCATATGCAGTATGTTCCTCTATTTTACTTTGTACATTCTCATATCCTCCTGAGAACCCAGGTAAAAAAATTGTCTTCTAATTTTTTTCCTGTCATTTTAGAGTAAAAAAAAAATCTTACGATTTAGACCATTATATATTTATTTATTTATTTACTTAAGATGATTTTAATGTGAGTCTTGACCATGCAAAACGTAAAAACTTCAGCCATGCCACATTAAATGTATATTTCTATTATTCTGTTCTTGTTTTACCTCAGCTGTAACTGAGTAAAACCTGTGCTGTTGTCCTGTATCCAAGTAAAACATACGTGGTCATCCTGTAACTAAGTAATACATGTGTGGTCATCCTATACTTAAGTAAAACATATGTAGTCATCCTGTAACTAAGTAAAGTATATATGGTCATCCTGTAACTAAGTGAATCATACGTGATCATCCTGTAATTAAATAAAGTATACATGATCATCCTGTAACTTAGTAAAACATTTGCAGTTATCCTATAACTATGCAAAAAAAATGTGATCATCCTGTAACTAAGGTAAGTATATGTGATCATCCTATAATTAAATAATACATGCATTGCCATCCTGTGACTAAGTAATACATATGTGGTCATCCTGTAACTAAGTAAAGTATATGTGGTCAGACTGTAACTATGTGTAGAACCCAGTGTGTGAGGGTGTGGAGGAAGACTCGGGAGACAGGCGGAATTTTAGCTGAGCTCCGGGCTCGCATTTTTTCACACTTCCCACACTTTTCAGTGCACTTTTAAAAATGCAACAAATCCAAATAACTCAACGTAAGCAGGTAAGTCCGGGACTTGCAGCTTTTGCTCCGACAAGTTCAAGGTCATGCTCCACGGCGCGTGTGTGCTTGTGTATGTGTGTCTCTCAAGCACCGCCAGCCAGCTAGCTAGCTAGCTAGCTCCCTCTCTTTCTCTCTCTCTCTCTCTCTCTCTCTCTCTCTCTCTGTGTCTCTCTCTCTCTCTCTCTCTGGTTACCAGAGTCACTGAAAGCACAAAGAGACAAGTATAAGTAGATTGGCGTTAATAAGACACAGGTGAGAATCATCATGTGTTACCTGCCGGTTTGACCCGCCTCCTCTCCGTCCACAGCTGACGCTGGACCACGCCCACACCACCACATTCCCCCACCACCCGATTTAAGCCATCCAGCTTTGAGCTGAATAATCCCTCCTCCTGGGACAAAACGGCCCCCAGCCCTCTGTCTGACACGTCAGTCTGCAAAACAAAAGGGAGAGCAAAGTTAGGTGAGCTTGGCCCCCACACAAAACTGTAGGCCACACTTGGCCATGAAACCGCTTATCAGTCAGTTGTCCAATTACTTTTGAGCCTGTGAAAACAGGTACTATGGAAAAAAATGGCTGTAATTCCTAAATGATTAATGCAAGAAAATTAAAACAGGCCACACACGCATCAATGAGCCTTGGGCGCCCATGACCTTGTCGCAGGTTCACAGATTATCTTCCCTTGGACCACTTTTGGTAGGTACCAACCACTGCATCTTGTAACTAAGTAAAACATACACAATGAATATTTCTGAAATATGTGTCTTTACTCCCAGTGTGTTATAATACTGAAACAGCTGCTCATATCTCTCATCTCCTCCACAGTGTACACCGATCAGCCATAACATTATGACCACTGACAGGTGAAGTGAATAATATTGATTATCTTGTTACAATAGCACCTGTCAAAGGTTGAGATATATTAGGCAGCAAGTGACCAGTTGGTTCTTGAAGTTGATGTGTTGGAAACAGGAAAAATGGGAAAGCGTAAGGATTAGAGAGACTTTGACAACGGCCAAATTGTGATGGCTAGATGACTGGGCCAGAGCATCTTTAAAACGGCAGGCATTGTGGGGTGTTCCCGGTATGCAGTGGTTAGTACCTATCAAAAGTGGTCCAAGGAAGGACAACTGGTCATGTGCGCCCAAGGCTCACTGATGCGCGTGGGGAGTGAAGGCTAGTCCATCTGGTCTGATCCCACAGAAGAGCTATTGTAGCACAAATTGCTGAAAAGTTAAAGCTGGCTATGATAGAAAGGTGTCAGAACACACAGTGCATCGCAGCTTGCTGCGTATGGGGCTGGGTAGCCACTTGTCAGAGTGCCCATGCTGACCTCTGTCCACTGCCAAAAGTGCCTACAATGGACAGGTGAGCATCGGAACTTGACCACGGAGCAATGGAAGAAGATGGCTTGGTCCGATAAATCACATTTTCTTTTACATCATGTGGATGGCCGGGTGCGTGTTCATCGTTTACCTGGGGAAGAGATGGCACCAGCATGCACTATGGGAAGAACGCAAGCTGGCGGAGGCAGTGTGATGCTCTGGGCAATGTTCTGCTATTTTGACACATACCACCTACCTAAACATTGTTGCAGACCAGGTGCACCCCTTCATGGCAACGGTATTCCCTAATGGAAGTGACCTCTTTCGGCAGGATAATGCGCCCTGCCACACTGTAAAAATTGTTCAGGAATGGTTCGAGGAACATGACAAAGAGTTCAAGGTGTTGACTTGGCCTCCAAATTCCCCAGATCTCAATCCAGTCGAACATCTGTGGGGTGTGCTGGCCATCAAGTGCAATCCATGGAGGCCCCACCTCGCAACTCACAGGACGTAAAGGATCTGCTGTTAACGTCTTTGTGCCAGATACCACAGCACACCTTCAGAAATCTAGTGAAGTCCATGCCTAGACGGGTCAGGGCTGTTTTGGCAGCACAAGGGGGACCAACACAATATTAGGCAGGTGGTCATAATGTTATGGCTGATCGGTGTATATATCATAGTGTCTCAATTCATGTGTCATTCATTATTAGAAAATATAAACAGGTGCTGTATTGCATTCAGTGCTACCTGAAATTAGGTTACTAGGTTCAGTGAACAGGTTAGGTTTTTTTTTTTTTTTTTTTTTTTTAATAACATAACATTATCCAGGTAGCTTTCACTGTGACTACCTGATTAAGCAACAGTCTTCCTGTGCACTACCGATGCTGCAACAGTGCCTGTTTTGCAAAATCATAAACAAAATATAATCTCCAGAATGAACTAGTCACCTCACTAGTCACTCATGCCAAAAGCTGGGACATGTTTTCCACATTTGTCATGGACAATTTACCCCCAGACCACCAGAGGGTACCCTCACTCACATTTTCAATGTCTTCTTCTGTTGCCTGTAATAATTTCCTTGTTTTATGTTTCTTTGATTAGTAACCCATGTAAGTTCTGTGTTGTGTTTGTATTGTGAGAAGCCTGCATTTATGATGAGTGTCTTGATAGGGAATTGTTTTTCAATCTTTTTAATAGTTATGCAAGCAGTATTTCTGATGATTATCAGCCTATGTAGCCTGAAACATGATGTAATATCATGAGTTCATAATAAAATACTAATGTGTAAGTTATTATTTATAATCTAGAAATCAAATTTGAATCCTTTTACAAAGCACTAGTTGTCAAAATCTGTCTGTCATGTTGTGAATAAAGGAATAAACTTAAATTTAAAATTTATATCGGGAATTTATATATTTCTGAAAAGCTGCTTTGTGACAATGTCCACTGTTAAAAGTGCTATACAATTAAAATTTAATTTAATTTAATGACATGGAGTCAGACTATCATTAACAAGGTTAAAGTTGAGCCACTTTGTTACCTGTGACTGGAACCAAAGATCACGCATCAATCATCCAGTTTGGTGACAGAAACAGGATGGCATTAATCGAGCTACTAAGTATAACAGTATGCTGCTAGTTCTATAACTCAGCTGCTGTTTGCGCTGATCATTCCATTGCGTGCTATGGAAATATTGTCTGGTCAGCTAGTATCAAGGTAGTTATGGTTACTTTTTAGTTATCATAGTTTTAAGTCTAATTAACAAATATAAATTATGTTACTTATCTAAATACAGTTTTACTAAAATGATGCAGATGTTTCTACAGTGGAAAGTTCAGGAATAAAAAGCTCTATTGGCTTGAATAAATTAATGTCATTGTACACAATTGCCCTGTTGTTGTTTTTAATATTAAGTCTGTGGTGAAATCATAAGGGGGTCTTTTTTTAAAATGCTTTTATTCTGAAAGGGGTCCTGGCTGCAAAAAAATTTGAGAACTCTTGTTATTGACTTTATGTAAACTGTTCATGAGTATAAGTTACTAATCCAGTCATATATACGGTTTGTTTAGGTTGAATATGGATTCTTAAAAAAAATAGTAATGGCTTGCCAGTGCCAGATGCCTAGCCTAGGTGCTTATTAGTGTAACCATATAACAGCTGACTTATTAAAGGCTGCTGAAGAAAGGATGAGCAGACTGTATCTTAGAGGCTGTGAATATGTTATATTTTCTATTTGAAAAGCAGTGTGTTCCAATTTTTAGACTGCAGTTAAGATTTATCTTTTATTTCCCACTAATATTGCTCAGCTTCACAACTCTTTGGATGGCAGTTCTCAATTTGTCTGCGTTTGCCCAGAAATGAATGGTGGAAATATTTCTGGAGGGAGTTTGGCATTTCCCCTGAGTTAGCAGAGGCATTTTTTTCCATAAGCAGGTTTGTCAGGGTTTAGTTTCTTTGATTTGTGGACTTGAGATATGCATTAGGTGGAATTGAGCACTTGAGCATTTCCCTCAGTTCCTCAGCTGGATCAGTGATGATTAGCTTAAATGTCCTTTTGATCAAGATTTGTTGTATAAAGCTGTGTGTAAGTAGCAGGAGAACTCAGTCTCTCTCCTTACAGGAGCATGGTAGCATTGATCAACTGTCACTCAACATATACACACAGCTGGAATTGCAGCGAGTGTATTCGTACCACATCTCTGGTTCAAATATTGATCAGGGACCAATATGTTACTCTAATTTTTCTACAGCATGCTGCAACTGAAGACATGCCTAATATAATCAAAACACTCCATTAAGTAGAGAGATGGACAGAGACACAGCACTGAAGACAGCTATTGACAAATTTCCTGCAGTCAATCCATCCTCCGTTAGCCTGAAAAACAAACAGCTTGACCCCAGGGATAACCACAAAGTGTTTACTTCTAAATATGGCTGATTGTGCAGCTGCAAGGACACTCAACCATTCATGTTTACCCTGTTGAACATGTTCTTTATTCTGAGTTTTCACCCAGTGTTCTGTTTATGTACTCATTGGCCTCTGCTTCTAAAGCTAAATACATTTAAAGCTTAGGTGATGATATAGCTGCATTTGAGCGTAAGTGTGGTATGATATTTGCTGTATGGCAAGTCCAATCATGAAATGCAACACATTTAAATGTCAGACTGCCAAATACCAGTTTTCCAGTATAACAGTCATTATGCAGTGACATTCCAGTTTGCTGTTAAAATGATTGAATATCCCTTGTGGTGCTGGGGGGCATTTTTCTCCCATAAGAAAGGGGTATTGAACTTCCTCATTTGGTTTTTATGTCATGCTGTTATTTTTAGTATGACTCCTCTGTTTTTCTTCTTCTCCTGCTCTTCATCCACCTAATGCATCTGCTAATAAGTCAGGCCTCATTTCATCTTTTCTGTCAAGAGCACTTAATAATGAAATCTTACCCTTGTTCATGCCTCACACTGCAGCTTATAGAAGGATTGGCTGCACAGAAAATAATATTTCATTTGCAATTTCTGATCTTAAAAGCATATATACAGTATGGTTACCAATGGTGTCCACAGGGATGCCTCCTAAACAAGTCTAGAGAGTTTCTACAGTACATTAGAGATGGTTACAAGTACAGTGGATATAAAAATTCTACACATCCATGTTAAAATGGCAGGTTTTTGTGAAGTAAAAGAATGAAACTAAGATAAATCATGTCTGATCTTTTACCACCTTTAATATGAAATTGCAAAGTATACAAATAAAGTGAAAAACAATCAGAAATATTTTTAGGGAAGAAAAACTTACAAAAACGTAGTTGCATAAGTGTGCACACCCCTAAACTAATACTTTGTTGAAGCACCATTTGATTTTATTACACCACTCAGTCTTTTTGGGTAAGAGTCTATCAGCATCGAACATCTGGACTTGGCAACATTGTCCCACTCTTTCTTGCAAAAACCTTATATATCCATCAAATTGTAAGGGCTTCTCCTGTGCACAACCCTCTTCAGGTGACCCCACAAATTTTTAGTTGGATTCAGGTCTGGGCTGTGGCTAGGTCATTCAAAAATATGGACCTTCTGGTTAAGCCGTTTCTTTGTTGATTTGGATGTATGCTTTGGGTCATTGTTGTGCTGATCTTCAGCTTACTGGCACACACCTGAAGGTTTTTCACTAATCGATTGGTATTTGTAGCTAATCATGATTCTCTTCACCTTGATAAAAGCCCCTGTTCTGGCTTAAGAAAAGCAGACAACACCATGTTGAACCATGGGTATGGTGTTCTTTTGGTGATATGCCTTTTTTTTTGCACCAAACATATCTTTTGGAATTACAGAATTATTATACCTTCTGAAATTGGTCTCATCAGACCATAACACATTTTCCCACGTGGTTTGGGGTGATTTAGGCAGGCTTGGGTATTTTTTGTGAGAAGGGGCTTCTGTCTAGCCACCCTGCCCCATAGCCCATAGATGTGAAGAATACAAGAGATTGTTGTCACATTCAGAAAGTAATTGTTACTTGTCAGATATTCATGCAGCTCCTTTAATGTTGCTGTAGGTCTGTTGGCAGCCTCCCTGTTATTTGTTGTCTTGTCCTTCTGTAAATTTGGGAGGGACGTCCTGTTCTTGGTAATGTCACTGTGGTACCCCATTTTCTCCACTTGTTGATGATGGCCTTCATGGTGTTCCATGGTATATCTAATGTTTTTATACCCCTCTCCTGATCAATACTTTTCAACATATTGAGATCCGCTACATGCTTTGTAAGCTCTCTGGAGACCATGGATTCAGCAGTCAGATGAAACCAACAAGAGGTTAAGAAAATCCCGCAGAAACAGCTGGTCTTATCAGAATCAGAATAATTTCATTGATGACAGCTGAATGATAATTACTTTTGAACATGCGATTGAATGTGACTGAACACATTCTGAACACCATCACATCCCCACTTATAAAAGGGTACGCACGCTTATGCAAGCAGTTTTTTTCCCTATGTTTCGGATTGTTTTTCACTAATTTTTATATGTTGTAATTTCACATTGAGGGTGGAAGAAGTTCTGACATGATTGGTTTCATTTTGTTACACCCCAAAAACCTGCCATTTTAACAGGGGTGTTTAGACATCCATTGTAGAGCCCACTAGGAAGGTAATAAAGAACCCTTGAGTGCGTCTTTATAGAACTTTTTGGAGCAGCAAAGAACCTTTCTTTCAGGGAGTCTTCAAATAGAAAATGTTGTACCTAGGACTGTTCATCCAAAAAACCCTTTTTACAATAATGAATTTCAAATGCTCTGTGCAACTAAGTGACATAAAACTAAAAAGCAGATGTGAATGAATTTCTGCCTTTTTAAAGAAGCACAAAACCAGGCGTAAAATTAAACTACATTTCTAATAACTTAATGACTAATTTAAAATATCATAACTATAATAACACTGCTACAAAAGAGGCCATGATGGTGGGAGTGAATGGACAAAGTTTCACTCACTAGTTCAGCCAGAAGGTAAGAGAGCTTGCTCTATCCATTGTGTGTGTGTGTGTGTGTGTGTGTGTGTGTGTGTGTGTGAGTGACAGGAGAGCTAATAAATGCAAAAGTCCCATCACACACACACTAGGAACACTGAAATACTTAAGTGAAATGTGGTTCTGCCTTTCCTTTACTGCTGCTATCAACTTGTTAACCTTCTCTACTCTTTTCTGAAGTGGAGATGTCAGCTCTTCATTTTGAGAAGTGTGTCCTGGCTGAATGTCTCTCCTTGCCGTGTCAGTGCATGAGTTCAACAGGCAGAATTTGCTACTTTAATCTTGATCTTAAATCCCAATTCACCCAGTGAGCTGTCCAGAAAAGCCATTAGGTCAGGGAGATGAGTGGCTAAAGGCCAGCTGTGACATATAGGCTGTACTTGTGTGTGTGTTTGTGTGTGTGTATGAGAGACAGAAAGACTGAATAACTATCAAAACTATAAAAGAGCAGGAGTTCACTGGAGTTTTTTCATTTATCAGTACTTTCCAGTGTTTCCACTGCACCATAGGTAATGAAATGAGTTGCTTTTGAAAACAACATGTGTATATTTTATTTGATACCTGCAGTGGGCATTTATAACACATTCATGGGCAATGCATTAATCTTTTCTCTTAATTAATCTTAATGCCTGAGAAATTAAGACTCATGATTTAAAACTCATGTTGTGACATTAAAGTTTTTATATATGTAAAAACAGCCACATACTAGATAAGATATGTAATGAAGCCTCATGTGTTTGTCAAAAAAACTTTACACTAATCCCCCAGCATTGTTTTTATAAAGGATGCTTGTGTGATCCTTATGAGGGCCTACTTTTATTTATACTTCAAATTTCTTCCTTTTATTTCTCCTTCAAATAAAGTGTTGGCCTGAGAATTTTACAATTGGTTTTCTGTAAATTTTTCACTTTCCAGAAAGTGACAAGCTACTACTAACATGTCCTTGTCTGTCAACTTCTGACATGGACTGTTTTCATTTTTGTACCATCAACATCAGCAGACACAAGACCATAAAACTATTAAAGTAGTTAGCCACAGACTGTGACACCAATCCTGTAGTTGTAAAGTCAAATCATATGGCAAGAGGCTTAGCCATCCTTGTATCTCTGCAGCATACAGAGAGAACAGCATATGAATAAATACCATGAAACTGTGATCAGAAACCTTCCAGGGAATTATTAGGTATGCACTTCTTTAAGAGATTTAGAGATTTATCAGATGTTGGCTATCTCAAATTCCATTACTGATAAGGGACTCAAGTTCTTCACGTCTTCAGCACTGACTTACAACTGGCTTTCAGTTGTTTTTTCTATTTGTGCACACATAGATTGTGACATAATTCAAATGAAAATGCAAATCGCTTATTGCCATTTGCATTTTTGTTTACACAAATGTACAATGTCTGCTAAATTTCAAATGGAAAAGCAAAGTCTATTTGCAATTGCATTTCCCACGTCTTTTGAGTTTTGACCCTGTCATATAGAAATAGCAATAGCACATACCCTGTTTGCTATTTAATTTCCTCAGCGTCGTGTAGGGAGCCTGCCAAAATTCAAATGCAATTGCAATTCCCTTTGTATTTGCATTTCCGAGGCCTTGCACAGAAACCTGTCAGTGTTTGGAGTGGGAGAATACTATGGGGCATGTTTGTATTAGAAGTGACGTCAGAAAAACGTGCAGATGATTGTGCTGATGCTTTTTTTTTTGGAATTGTTTGTGCTGTGTTAGTTCAACATAAATTGTATGTATGTATGTTGTAAATAATGTTCAATATACATATGTAATAGTGTTTGATTTTTTTTTTTTTTACATTATTTAAAGTTTTTATACCAAATATAATGTAAAATTATGGTATTCTGGAAATTTTAAAGTTTAGTATAATTACATTGAATACTTTAAGTGATATATGTGCACGCATACCAATCATACTTCAAAACATTGCTAAATTTGGCTGAATTATAAAAGCCAGAAGTGGTACTAAATGAAGAGCTGTTTGGGAGCCAAAAGATTCAGCTGTTTTTTTTATTCAAGAAACATGAACATCATACACTTTCATTCAATTGCAAATATTAAACATTATACAGTTAAATGTGCTGGCTCTTATTGCTGACATTAGCCAAACGATCTGGCTCAATAAAAAGAGCCAGAATTCCCATCACTACTTCAGTTCAATTCAATTCAGTTTTATTTGTATTGCACTTTTAACAATGGACATTGTCACAAAGCAGCCTTACAGAAATAAATACATTCAGGGTATAAATTGTAAATGTATGAATGCATTCCTAATGAGCAAGCCAGAGGCGACAGTGGCAAGGAAAAACTCCCTGAGATGATATAAGGAAGAAAACTTGAGAGGAACCAGACTCACAAGGGAACCTATCCTCATCTGGGTGACAATGGATAGTGAAAAGGATAATTATAGTGATTATAAATAAAAACCCCTCTATAACTATGTACTATATGGACAAATAGTGCAATTGTGTAACCAGGAAATTCATTACAGTTTTGACATGAAGTCTGTTTTGTTGAACCTATCCACTGTCCACTGTTGGTGACCTGAGTGCAAGACTGCTTGCGGCAACTGCAGCCCCAAAGCCATCACAGTACAAATGGCAGTATGAACCACAGTCCAAAGCCATTTCCATGGTCCCCAAGCAGCCATCCCCAGCAATCCCAATGATCTTCAGGCCATCCATGTGGGGCAGCGAGCGATCTCCAACTGATAAGAAATCCAACCAGAAGTAGGTCATCAGGATGGATTAGTCATGTCCGTAGAACAGAAGGGGTCAAGATAACTGGTATCTCAGGAGTAGCATGAGTAATGACAGAGAGTGAGACAGAGAGAGCTTTTTATCTTGTAATGGTTAAGGACAGTGTACTTTAAAACTGCATACTGCAAATGCAAAGGTATGTGTATGTGTGTGTGCATACATCACCAGAAAAAGCAAGAGATGTTTATTTTAAGCTGAGATAATCATGTCTTTTAAAAAGGCTGTGGTCCCTTTAAATGAGATTGACTGGATTGACTAAACAGAGTGTGCCCGTCACAAGCAGTCCAATTCATAGAGGAGTAGAAGACTCATGCATGTTTCAAGAACCTCTGAGTGCTGATTTTTTTAGTTCGTAAAGTTTATTTAGTTTGTTAATTTTATTTAGTGGTTGGTTAGTTTACTTATCTTTAGTCAGGTGCATTGTGTTTGCATATTAAGTAAGTAAGATTGTGCTATTTTCATTGTTTGACTTTAAGCCATATGAATAATATTGTCATGTTAGGATGATATATGCGGTTAAGCTTCAGGCATTAATATGGTTGTTACAGTGAATTCTTCTACTACTTTGTATTTAAATTGAACCTTCCCTTAAGTTGAACCTTGAACTTGAACAGGGTGAAAGCCGCAAGCTAGTGACGGCCCCTTTTCTTTTCGTTTGTCCCTTTTTGTTGAGTTTTTGGAAAGTGCACTGAAAAGCTCCCCGAGGTTGGCCACCCCTTCACCTACGCAAAGAAGCTGAAGGACTCCTGGCGCTGGTGGTTGATGGCAGAGGAACAGGATGAGAAACAGATCATCAGGCTGGTGGTACTAGAGCAATTCATTGCTCGACTCCGAACAGGAATGGTGGAGTGTGTCCAGTGCCACTGGTCTGCGTCCCTGGATGAAGCCGGTCAGCTTGGCGGCAGTCCCTGGTCCAGACATCCCTCGTTTTCTCTCTCTCTCTCTCTCTCTCTCTCTCTCTCTTTTCTCGCCTTCCCCTCCCCATCCTGCTTCTCTGGCAGGAATCCAGGCATTTCCAGGATCAGTGTTCCCTCATGGAGGTGGAAACTCTGAACCGGATTCCTGACGTACCTCAGACCTCCCAAATCGAGCAGAAACAGGAAATTGCTAGGGCCAAATGCATAGCATGGAGGCCACAGTTAGTCCCAGTGTCACCCATCAATTTTTTTTTTTTTTTGGGACAAATTGGCTGGGGTTTTGGAATATGTTAAAAATTTATGATGGTGGATGGGTCCTGCCGTGGCATAGCGAGGTGTGGGATGCATGCAGCTCTGGCCCCCCCCCCCTTCCCTTCAACCATGTGAGAGTAATCGAGGATTAAGTAGATCAGGCAGGTCCGGAGAGCAGAAGCGGTCAGGATCATTGATATCTCAGGAGTAGAATGTGTAGCTTGCCAAAGAGAAAGAGAGACAGAGAGAGAGAAACACATATTATTAGGTATGCTTATTATCATGTAATGGTTGAGGACAATGTACGTTGTGTGCAGAGTGCAAGCACGGACTCTGGCAAGACTAGGTATGAGAGCGTAACTAAAAGGGAGAGACAGAAGGTAACACAGACATGAGGGTACCCTGGGACATAAAGCGGCCAGCCACTCCACTGTCAGCAAAACTGAGTGAACATGTGAGAGTGTTCATTCTATGCCCATGACCCCTCTAGATCTGCTCCATTACCTAAGAAAAAACTATTTATAAAAGGCTTGACTAAAGAAATATGTTTTCAGCCTAGACTTAAACACTGAGATGGTGTCTGAGGCCCAAACACTAATTGGAAGGCTGTTTCATAACTGTGCGGCTTTGTAAGAGACATCTCTGCCCCCTGTGTAGCCTTCATTATTTGAGGCTCCAACAAATAGCCTGCATCTTTTGATCGAAGCAGCCGTGGCGGATAAGACCAGAGGTTCACTCAGGTACTGTGGTGCATGACCATTCAGTGCTTTATAGGTCAATATAGTAGTTTATAATCAATGTGAAATTTGATTGGGAGCCAGTGCAGTGTGGATAAGATGTGATAAGGGGTGATGTGGTCATATCTTCTGGTTCTAGTAAGGACTCTTGCTGCTGCATTCTGGACTAACTGAAGCTTGTTTAAGCACATATTGGAACAGACAGTAAGGCATTACAGTATTCCAACCTAGAGGTAACTAATGCATGAACTAGTTTTTCTGCACCAGTGACATTAAATTTCTTATCATAGTAATATTATCTACATGAGCTTCAAATGAAAGACTGGAGTCAATAATCACACAAGGTCTTTTACCTTTTACTGCTGCACATGATGAAACAGAGAGGCCATCTAGAGATACTGTGTAATTAGAAAGCTTACTTCTAGCTGCCTGTGGTCCTAGTACAAGTACTTCTGTCTTGTCAGAATTAAGTAGAACGAAGTTACTAAGCATGCAGTGTCTAATGTCCGTCAGAATGTTTACACATTCCTCAACATTATTAAGCTAATACCAGGTTTACGAATAATATATCACAATTTTATATATATATATATATATATATATATATATATATATATATATATATATATATATTACACACTGCTCAAAAAAATTAAAGGAACACTTTTTAATCAGAGTATAGCATCAAGTCAATTAAACTCCTGGGATACTGATCTGGTCAGTTAAGTAGCAGAGGGGGTTGTTAATCAGTTTCAGCTGCTTTGGTGTTAATGAAAATAACAACAGGTGCACTAGATGGGCAACAATGAGACGACCCCCAAAACAGGAATGGTTTTACAGGCGGAGGCCACTGACATTTTTTTCCCTACTCATCTTTTCTGGCTAGGGTCAGTGTCACTACAGGTAGCATGAGGCGATACCTGGACCCTACAGAGGTTGCACAGGCAGTCCAACTCCTCCAGGATGGCACATCAATACGTGCCATTGCCAGAAGTTTGCTGTGTTTCCCAGCACAGTCTCAAGAGCATGGAGGAGATTCCAGGAGACAGGCAGTTACTCTAGGAGAGCTGGACAGGGCCGTAGAAGGTCCTTAACCCATCAGCAGGACCGGTATCTGCTCCTTTGTGCAAGGAGGAACAGGATGAGCACTGCCAGAGCCCTACCAAATGACCTCCAGCAGGCCACTGGTATGAATGTCTCTGACCAAACAATCAGAAACAGACTTCATGAGGGTGGCTTGAGGGCCCGACGTCCTCTAGTGGGCTGTGGTCACAGTGGGCTATGGTCACTGCCTGGCACTGTGGAGCTTGATTGGCATTATGCTGCCTGTAACATCGTTCAGCATGACCGGTTTGGTGGTGGGTCAGTGATGGTCTGGGGAGGCATATCCATGGAGGGACGCACAGACCTCTACAGGCTAGACAGTGGCACCCTGACTGCCATTAGGTATCGGGGATGAAATCCTTGGACCCATTGTCAGACCCTACGCTGGTGCAGTGGGTTCCTCCTGGTGCACGACAATGCCTGGCCTCATGTGGCGAGAGTACAAAGACAGTTCCTGGAGGATGAAGGAATTGACACCATTGAATGGCCCCCATGCTCGCCTGACCTAAATCCAATAGAACACCTCTGGGACATTATGTTTCGGTCCATCCGACGCCGCCAAGTTGCACCTCAGACTGTCCAGGAGCTCAGTGATGCCCTGGTCCAGATCTGGGAGGAAATACCCCAGGACACCATCCATCGTCTCATTAGGAGCATGCCCAGACATTGTCAGGCATTCATACAAGCACGTGGGGGCCATACAAACTACTGAGTACCATTTTGAGTTGCTGCAATGAAATTTCAGACTTGGACTAGCCTGCTGCATCATTTTTTCACTTTGATTTTCGGGGTGTCTTTGAATTCAGCCCTTTGTAGGTTGATAATTTTCATTTCCATCAAACGATGTGGCATCCTTTCGTTCCTAACACATTACCCAAATCAACAGTTGTGTACATTCAGTTGGGCCAAATCAACAGTTAGGTACATTCTTAAAAAGAAAGAAAGCACTGGTGAGCTCAACAACATCGAAAGGCCTGGAAGACCATGGAAGACAACTAAAGTGGATCATCGCAGAATCCTTTCCTTGGTGAAGAAAAACCCCTTCACAACATCAACAAAGTCAAGAATACTCTGAAGAAGGTAGGCGTATCATTGTCAAAATCTACAATCAAGAGACGACTTCATGAATGTAAATACAAAGGTTTACAACAAGGTGCAAACCACTGGTAAGGAAAGCCAGATTAGACTTTGCCAGAAAACATCTAAAAAGCCTCCCATGTTCTGGAATAAGATTCTTTGGACTGATGAAACCAAGATTAACTTGTACCAGAATGATGGATAGAGAAAAGTATGGTGAAACAAAGGAACAGCTCATGATCCAAAGTATACCCCATCATGTGTCAAAAATGGTGGAGGCAGTGTAATGGCATGGGCATGTGTATCGGGCTATACTCTCTGCTCACATTCAGCCAAATGATACAAAACTGATAGGATGCCGCTTCACAGTGCAGGTGGATAATGACCCTAAACATACTGCGAAAGCAACTCAAGGCTTTTTGAATCCAAAGAAATGGAATATTCTTCAATGGCCAAGTCAGTCGACTGACCTCAACCCAATAGAGCATGCTTTTCACTTACTGAAGACAAGACTGAAGGCAGAAAGACCCACAAACAAGAAGCAACTGAAGGTGGCTGCAGTGAAGGCCTGGCAAAGCATCTCCAGGGAGGAAACTCAGAATTTGAGTTTTGAGAACATGGGCTCCAGACTTCAGGCAGTCATTAACTGCAAAGGATTTTCATCCAAGTATTAAAATTATGGTTATATTTACAATTATGTCACTTTGTCCAAATACCTTTGAGCCCCTGAAAATGGAGGTACTTTGTTGAAAATGGCTGTAATTCTTAAATGGTAAATGCCATTTTTTTGTGGAACCTCTTAAAATAAAGCTGAAAGTCTACAGTTTGATCACATCTTGATTGTTTTATTTCAAATCCATTGTGGTGGTGTATAAAGGCAAAATCACAAAAACTCTGTCATTGTCCAAATACTTCTGGACCTGACTGTATGTACATAAAAGCAGTGGGCCTAAAACAGAACCTTGCGGAACACCAAACTTTACCTTAATATGCATAGAGAAGTCACCATTTAGATCTACAACTTTTCTATGATCTTGGAAATAAAGGGGAGGTTTGATATTGGCCTATAGTTGGACAGCTGACAGGGGTCGAGGTCAGCTTTTTTCATCAGGGGTTTGGTAACTGCTAGTTTAAAAGATTCAATGCAAAGGGAAGAATAGATTATTGATTATAGAAGAGGTCCAATTGTTTCTGGTATCATCTGTTTGAAGAAACATGTAGGTGAGGGGGCTGGTACACAAGTTGATGATTTTGATGAGGAAGTTAGTTCAGTCTCTCAAACGGGAGTAGAACATTCTAATCGCTAATCTGATGTAGTTATATTGTTATCTACAGGGTTAATCATCAAATAGTCCAGCTTTAAATTTATAGTCTGAATTTTCTGCCTGATATTTTCAATTTTGTCATTGAATAAATTCCTGAGGTCATCACTACTACATACTAATGGTGTGCAAGTTACTGTGGTGGTCTTATTCCTAGTTAATTTTACTACTGTATTAAATAATAATCTTGGATTATTTTTGTTATCTTCTATTATGTTGGAGAGACATGTTGATCTAGCAGGACTAAGAAATTTTCTATAGCTCTGGAGGCTCTCCTTCCATGCTGTTTGAAATACTACCAATTTAGTTTGACACCATTACATTTTAATATCGTATGGTCTGTTTCAAAGTGTATGTGTGATCATTATACCAAGGTGCTAGTTTTTTTTCTCTATAATTATTTTTCTTTTAAGCAGAGCTACATTGTCTAGAGATAATTCAGTTGCCTGATCAAGTTCTGTGGGGGCAGATGGTGATCCAATCATAGCTGATAAAAGTCTGTGAAGTAGCTGACGTGAATGTACGTTTGACGCGGTAGCATGGCAAGGTGCATATATTAAGACTAAGACACAATTTAAAAGAGATGAGATAATGAGATAACTTCAAACTGTGGAAATGTGACTATATTTTCTATATTTAATCCAAATGTTAGTATTAGATCAAAAGTATGACCACCAATATGAGTGGGTCCTATTACGTTCTGATTAACCCCTACTGAATCTAGAATGGACACAACCACTGTTCTTAGAGGGTCTTCCAGATTATCAAAATGAATATTAAAGTCTCCAACAATTTGGCTTTTCTAAAGAAACAACCAGGTTTTAAATGAAAAGTTCACAAAGGAATTCAGAATCTGGCCCTAGATTCTGGCCCCAAATAATAATTAGTGGAATCAACTGTGTAGACTAATTTTTTTGTGGCTACATATGTTATGTTAGTATAAAGAACTTCAAATGCATTGAATTTATCTCTAGGTTTTTGTGTGACATCTAGATGATCATTCTAAATAACTGACACCTCCTTCTTTGCCAGTTGGACAATCACTCATTGGTATCTGGCACTTCAGCCATTCATATTCGAGGTGGTCCACAGGCTGCGGGCCACCTCGAATATGAAGGAGGTGGGAAGGAGTCAGCTGTAGGTCAGATGGCTCCTGGCCTGAATTGGGGTTATGTGGCAGCAGGGGCATGGTTGAACGTCAGCTGCGGATGGAGAGGATGCAGGTTGAACAGGCAGGTAATGTGTGATGATTCTCACCTGTGTCTTATTTTTTCCAGTCTACTTATGTGTGGTTCTTTGTGCTTTAAGCAACTGCCATAACCTGATAGAGTGCGAGTGGCATACCTTGATCTTGAATGGGGCAAAAGCTGTGATGCCCCCTTTCTGTTGGTTTGTTCCTTTTTTGCTGAGTTTTTGGAAATTGTGCTAAAAAGCACAGTGAACATAAAGGCAATCCTGGAGTGCTGCTGACATTCAGCCTTCCTCCAGAGTCTTCCTCCGCACATATCCACACTGGGTTCTACAGATGCCCATCATATCATCAAGCCAATCTCAGTTATTTTAAATATATTTTCATATCTGAACATGAACTGTGTGACTCCTACATAATCAATTTTTCCAGACGGAGCACATCATGAACCATTTCAATAGGGGTGGGGTTAGGTTCAAATAACTTTCCTTTCTCAGGCTGTAAGTCAAGTGAAGCTAAAATTTGTTGTACCGCTTTGGACACTTTGTTGTATTTGTTGTCTTGCTAATCTGTGAGTGGATTTCTACTGTTGACTAGGTTACTTAAAAAACATGGGGGCCATCAGCCAATCACATTGCACAGTTTTAGCATTAAGCTATAATAATAATACGACCATCTGTGGTTGCTTTAGTGTTGTGTGCAACTTGGCGAGAACTAGCTACCTGTTGTGCGGTCTGCACATGGTGCTTGGCCCCCGCAGATTGCCACTTGCAACTATATTTCTTGTGCTTCTTCCTTTTCTTATTCTTCTTCATCATCTTCATCTTCTTTTTTTCTCTAAAATGAAATTCTTATATAGAATAAGATTCTGAGGTGATAAGCAAAATCTAGGGCGTGATCATTCATAGGGACGGAACTATTTCTCAGGAACCATTTGCATCAATCTTTAACTCATGGATTTGCACAAAACCAGAAAGACATATACAGGAAACCATTCTGAGGTAATATGCAAAGTTTGGGGCATGATCATACATACATTTGATAGTGCGCATATCTGGGCTACGCCGTACGTGATATAATCTGTAATCTTTGATGATGACCTGATTACTTAAAAAACATGGCCACCATCATCCAATAATCTTTCAATTCTAATTTGAAACACATACACATACAGCTCTAACTCACAATTACTTGCATGGTTTCATCCAAAACTTGAAAGTCATGTACAGAACTATATCTCTGGAAAAGGACAATAGTAATATTTAATTTTTCCTTGTAATCCTTTGGCTGAAAAAATTTGGCTTTTGGAACCTTTAGCCAAGCCCACTCAAATTTATGAAAATTTGCATAATATGCTACACATACTTTCGCAGAGTAGTCCTAGGATTTTTTTAGCCTATGTTCCCAAAATTGGTGTCATGTTACTCAGCAAAGTTTAATGTTTAAGAACAATCAAAAACATGTTGACATTTACAAACAATATTGCTTTCATTGCTTGAGTTAATAAAACAGCTGTAACAGATAACCGGATGTATGGATTCACATGAATCTTGAAAGGCACCTTCAGGCCAATGTCATGAGGAGGTGTGCAAAGTTTGGGAAATGGCTGTTGAACCAGAACCGAAAGTCTGATTGAGCTAAAATTTGGTGTTCTGAATTTCGCTGCTAATCTGTAACTGGATTTTAATTTCTATTTTTTTTTTTACTTCAAAAACATGGCCGCCTTCAGCTAAATGGCTTTCGGCATTTCATACAATTTCAGACATTTCGTACTTATTAAATTATGTTCATCTATGAAATTGTTATTGTTCTTTATAACTTCTGAAGGTTGAAGGCTGAAGGTGCTTGGACCCCAATAATTGTTGCTTGTGGCTATATTTAATTTTGAAAAGTTAAGCCCATCTATCTGCCATTAGTTTTAAGTTTTCGACACATCACCATCTCTTTGTAGTGGATGGTGTGTGTGATTGAAATGTCAAGCCCAGGTGACCTTTCTCCAAGATCCCCTGTGTGTGCTCCTGGCCCTTATAAGCTGGCTTGGATCATTAGTATCCAACTGAGCACTATGAAACATTTAGCCATGCCTCCAGATTCAGCAGGTGAACCCCTGTGAGTGTGGGCCATTATTCAGAGCTGTGGGGGAGCATGACTCATTTTGACTCAGAGTCATCAGACTCTTTTATGAAACTGTGCTAGTTTTAATGTCATAGATCACCACATATAGAGGAAAATCTGAGCCTTCTTTATCACTCCCACTCTGAGATTTTTTTTTTATAAAAGCAGATATTGGCATAAAATTGACAAATATTATACAAATATTATTGTGGTCCAATTATGTTCCAAATCTTCTTTGTCCAATTCAGGCTCCTATGTCACTTCCCAGGGCAGTGGATACTAGTTTCAAGGTATAAGTAAGGTTACACAGTTCTGTGCCAGGTTGTTACCTGGTAATCTCAATTCCAGTCTTTCTGCTGAGTCAGTATTCTCTGATCTGTGCTTTTTTTTATTGTTATGTCTCTGACAAATAGTTGCCATTCTAAAGTGATACAAGACCAGCATCCTTGGATCAAATTTATATGTGCTTTAATATAAATACTTTGTTTTGTCTTTCTAATCACCTGTATGTAAACCAGTTTGAGATTTTGAAGCCAAAATGAAGTGCTATATAAAGACTATTATTATTATTATTATTATTATTATTATTATCATTATTATTATGTATTGGGTACACTATTGGATACAACAGGGACATATCAATGTGTTGTATGAAAAATTGAGTATGACTGAACTGTGTCAGATTGAACTGTGTCAGAGTTTTTCTCATTATCGTGTCTGAACAAACTGCTAAATCAGTTGGATGGAATGAAGACATTTGTATAATAAAGAAATATGTGTGAATGCATCTACAAACAGTTCAGTAGCTACTCATATGATTTTTGACAGCTTTTTAATGCAACCCCAACATGGCGTTCCTGCTGCTGAGCACTCCGCTCCATTCGTTCCACCATGTCAGAGGCAGTGCCACGTTTAACGGAGTGGGCATGGCGAAGAGTTTTTGTCTTGAGATCTAGCTCATGACAACTATCATGACAACAGTTGAAAGTTTTAACAAAGACAGAGCTTGTCAGTGTGTTTAACATTGCTGTGGATGAAATTGTGTAGCATTTTACATATGCAAGCATTTTACATACACTGACTTACCATTTTATTGGTGGTGTGATACAGCCAAGCACAAAGCAGATGAGCCTGGTTTATACATGAATTTTTGTGCACATGCAGAAGCAATGGCTATGCGAGGGACATTGTTGACATTGTTGATAAATGCGACACATCAGGTTTCCAAGTTTAAGTGTAAAATGTTTAGTGATTTTATGCACAGTGATGACACACTGACAAGCTGTCTTTCTGTAAAACTTTTTACCACCTTTGTGATTGCTGTTATGGACTGTGTATCGAATTGAAGACCTTACATTCAAAACTATTTAACTAATCTAGAAAAGCCAGAAAACCGGTACGCATATTGGACCTTTCGGTGGGTTTGAAGGCTTCATGGGAGGTTTTTAAAATTCACACACTAACTGTAATAAGAAAACTGGTTAGTGTAAGTGCTGAGTAATGGTCTAGAATAGAACATAAGTACGTGATTTAAGACCCAATGTTAGTATATTTAACGGAGGTTGACGGGCAGGGAAATTTGTATGTTTTTATTGCTAACCTACTCTATTGTAATGTGCACTATTAATTTAAATGTGACTTCCAATAACATTTCTAATTATATAATAGCACACAAAATCCATCTTATTATCTAATGTGTAAACTAAATGCATGAAACAGAAGAGGAGATTGTGAGTTTCTTACAACCCCTTTCGTAAATCAAGCAACCTGCGTGGGGTTACGACTCCTAGTTTGGAAACCCTGGTTATAGGACTAAAATATGAAGTGTTGTTATCTTAGTCTGCTGCTCTTCCTGACCAAGGATGGAAAACAGCTTCATGTCAGGCTTTCATTATAACATGATATTCCTATGGCAGAGGCTTTTATATAGCCTATTTATTAAACAATTATTCTATTAGCTCAGAAGTTTCTTTCGATGTGCAAGCCTAGGCCTTTCCTATGTACTTGTCAGAGGTTTCCTTTAAGCTAGCAAGCATTAGCGTCTTATCATGGCTTGTTAGAGGTCGCTTTCAAACATGTCTAATGTACTAAAGCTTTAGCTAGGAAACTATTTCTAATAACCATGTAAATCATACAAAGTCATGCAGTTAAATGCACTGCACTCTCTTGCAGAAGAACTAATGAGTAATTAGAGGTACAGTAATAAATAATATTGTATGAACCACAAATGCACAATATACAAAAAGTAAAAAAAGTTACTTACATAGTTGGTAGATAGAGGCACAGGATGTTTGATGGAAAAGCATCTCATTGATGGTAAAGCCTCCCATCTTGTACAGTGCATACTTCTTTATACCCCTGAGCCTCTTTGACATCTATCATGAACAGAGTACCAAATGGAAGAGATGCAATGTATTTTATGGCAGGATGGACCCCCAGTTGGGTAGCTTACCCTAGGATGCTGTATGTTAATTAGGTTCCTGAGAATGTAATCTAGTCTTAAGATTCCAGAGTCTGTGAGAACAAAAAGAAAAGTTCTCATGCAGACCAGGTGGTCTCAGTAGCTATACGTGTGGGTGGAGGTGTGTGTGTGGGAAGAAAACACACATTGCAATATACTGTAAATGTTGTTTCCTACATTTATATGATATTTATGGTGTCACCACATTGTTCACAATGATTGTTGTTCACAATGATTGATACCAAACATGCCCTGAGGAATATTTTAATTAAACACAGTTACATGACCAGGTTTAGATCACAGGGTCTCTCTGTCACACATTCCTGATCACTTTAACCTTAATCAAATTTCTGCCATAATTTATAAATCTACTCCATCCGCCATTAAATGTCTCTGAATGCAGAGACATTTAATGGCCCAAGAACGTGTGGCAGTCATCATGGATTAAAATGATGTCTACAGGTGATGGTGATCATAGGGCTGACCAGGACACAACTCCTGAAGATTCAGTTCCACCAAACGTCTGAAGTCAGTTGCCTGGTGTGGGCTCCTGTGCCCTCCCAGCAGGCCGTGTCTCTTCTTCCAGCAGAAAGATACATCAGCGTCCACTGGTACTCTTGCCCAAAATGCATGAATGTCCCATTTTGAAGTTATTCCTTACTTCCTTTGCGGGATACAGAAGACCCCATAGTTTGAAGAGGTCCTCAGTCTTTCAGACACTTCTCTATGTTATTTGGACAAACACTTGAATACACTGATAAACTTCTATTAGACACACATTGCGACTGTAAACTCAGACTGACAAGGTACACATGGCATAGTTTCATATTTCATGGGAAGCAATGTGATGAATATTACTTTACCTTTAAGTGAGGTAACCATTTGGTCCCATAAGATACCCAGATCTTTGATAACAATCTCTAATAAGATTGAATTGAATTAATGATTAAATCTTGAAAAATATGCTCAGGATGTATAAAAGGGTATGTATTAATGTTAGTCAAAAATGACAATATACTCAGACAGATATTGAAGATAAGTTTCTCCTGTACAAACTGATCAAACTGACCATTTCTCATAAAAAGAGAACTGAGAAGTACTGATAAGTAGCCTAATATGTTCTAGTTGTAAATTAAAATAGACAGAAAAAAGGGACAAATGTGAAGATGTTGCTGTATATGTAGTTGCTGTAACTTTTCTATTGCAAGTTTAGACATCTCACCATATAAATAAAACAAAACAAAAATGAAGATGTTAATGTGAGTGACATTTATTCTTTTTTTTTTTTTCCCCTGGAATCACAGGGCACAGAGCATGAATAAACATTGAGTGGGGTGCTAGCCCATTACAAAATCATGACACAAACACACACACACCCCTAGGGTCAATGTAGGATAGCTAAAACGCCTACTGGCAGGCTTATGGGAATAGAACATGGCAGGGTCTGCTGTTATAGAAAATTAATCAATGGCTTCAGGCAAATGAGATTTGAGAATTCAAACAGCATTGTGAGATGAATGTAAATAAAATGCTCCAGCAAGAGGCAATATGACATTTAATTTTTATCAGTGAATGATGCAGAATTTGGAGAAGCCTGGTGCTAAACCAGGGAGCCAATAATGCACAAGTTGTGAACTGGCTCTATTAACTATCCTGTTGCTGTGTAACAGCATGTTACCTTAACTACAGAGGTATAGCACCTCTAAATGCTGTGGGGAGAAGCATTACATTAAGTTAAAATTCAACAGTCAACTCTACTACTTAGTAGGGCTTTGTTGGTGTTATTTACGGAAGAAATAACCCACACAATGCCATTATTAGAGATCGGAAAAAGTTTAACACATGGGTCTTAATAATCTAATGACTACTTCATTATCAGATTGTAGTTTTAACCTCAAACATAAGCTTACTGGCTGTGGTTAAGATTTACAGCTTTGCTAAGTCTATATACTACAGTTTTACCCAAATCCAGTCTTATGTGACAATTTTAACTGCTTTATGCTAAATGTACTTGAGTACCTTAACAACTATAGGACAGCTGTAGCTGAAACAACTGCGGCAACTTTAGCTACATTAGCCTAAATGGACTATAATCCATTAACAACTATTCAACACCAGCTAAAGCCACATTAGTCTAAATGTATATTGAATACATAAACAACTAATAGCATGTGTTTCTATAAGTTACAACAGACTGCTATTGGGACACCTCAGAAATCTTTGTCAGGACAGAAATGCATAAATCACGGAAGGTCATTAACCAAGGCATCATCAAAAACAAAGTTTATTATTAGGGCACAGCTAACCCTCTTGCTACAAACCCCAAAACTTTATTAAACACAGCTGTGAGCTCACACAGTATTTCTTTATAGGCACATTTATCTGCTCTGGGTTATCAGAATACATATATTTGCACCAAAGAAAATAAGGTGTTGGACACGCGTTTCCTAAATAGGAATAAGATAAGTTAATTGGAATAAGATAAGTGTTAAATACTTGGAAAAGATAAGTGAAGAACTACTCATTCATTCCTACTTAGTTCCTGCAAAGTTACCTATGAGTTTTTCAACGGCATTGTAAAGTGTTACCAGCTTTGGTACACGATACCTACATAATAAAATCAGAATCAGAATTAGCTTTATTGACAGGTATGTTTACACATACGAGGAAATTGTTTTAGTGACAAGCTCCACAGTGCAACAGAATGACAGTGACAAGACAAGACACAGAAAATAAAAAGAATAATATACAAATATACAAATAGACAATGTACAAATAGTAAAAACACAATATACAAAATAGACAATTTGTATGTACAGGTATGTTATGTGCAAATTTGAAAAGTAAATAACTATGTGTATTAAGTAAATAAATGTATGATAGTGTTGTGTGCCATGTTTTTGTCAAGTGTTCATGAGATGGATTGCCTGAGGAAAGAAACTGTTCCTGTGCCTGGCCGTTCTGGTGCTCAGTGCTCTGTAGCGTCGACCAGACGGCAACAGTTCAAAGAGGGAGTGTGCTGGATGTGAGGGGTCCAGAGTGATTTTGCCAGTTCTTTTGCTCACTCTGGACAAGTACAGTTCTTGGAGAGTGGGAAGTGGTGTACCAGTGATTCGCTCAGCAGTCTGGACTATCCTCTGTAGTCTTCTGAGATCGGATTTGGAAGCTGAGCTGAACCAGACAGTTATTGAGGTGCAGAGGATGGATTCAATGATGGCAGAGTAGAACTGTTTCAGCAGCTCCTGTGGCAGGTTGAACTTCCTCAGCTGGCGAAGGAAATGCAACCTCTGCTGGGCCTTTTTAACAATGGACTCAATTTGAATGTCCCACTTCAGGTCCTGAGAGATAGTGTTGCCCAGGAACCTGAATGACTCCACTATCGTTACAGTGCTGTCCAAGATGGTGAGTGGGGGTGTGCAGGGGGGTTCCTCCTGAAGTCAACTATCATCTCCACTGTTTTGAGCGTGTTGAGCTCCAGGTTGTTAAGACTGCACCAGACAGCCAGCTCTTTTACCTCCTGTCTGTAGGCAGACTTGTCACTGTTCTGAATGAGGCCAATAAGTGTGGTGTCGTCTGCAAACTTTAGGAGCTTGACAGAGGGATCTTTGGATGTGCAGTCGTTGGTGTACAGGGAGAAGAGCAGTGGGGAGAGGACGCAACCCTGAGGAGCTCCAGTGCTGATTGTACGGGTGCTGGATGAGAATTTTCCCAGCTTCACTAGCTGCTGCCTGTCTGTCAGGAAGCTGTTGATTCACTGACAGACGGAGGTGGGCACGGATAGCTGGGTCAGTTTGGACAGGAGTAGGTTAGGAATGATAGTGTTGAAAGCCGAGCTGAAATCCACAAACAGGATCCTCACATAAGTCCCTGGTTTGTCTAGATGCTGTAGAATGTAGTGCAGTCCCATGTTGACTGCATCATCCACAGACTTGTTTGCTCGGTAAGCAAACTGCAGGGGGTCCAGTGAAGGTCCGGTGGTGTCCTTCAGATAAGCTAAAACCAGCCTTTCAAATGACTTCATGGCCACAGACGTTAGAGCCACAGGTCTGTAGTCATTAAGTCTTGAAATTTTGGGTTTCTTAGGGATGGGGATGATGGTGGAGCGTTTGAAGGAAGGGACTTCGCACAGCTCCAGTGATCTGTTGAAGATCTATGAAAAGATGGGGGCCAGCTGGTCAGCGCAGGTTTTCAGACAGGCTGGTGTGACCCCGTCTGGGCCTGGTGCCTTTCTTCTCTTGTTCTTTCTGAAGACCTGACGCACATCATCTTCACTGATCTGGAGTGCAGGAGTGGGGGAGAGGGGGGTTGCTGGAGGTGTTAATGGTGTTTTTTCAAACCTGCAATAAAACTCGTTCAGATCGTCTGCCAGTTGTTGATTCTCCACGGAGCTGGGGGATGGTGTCTTGTAGTTGGTGATGTCTTTCAAGCCTTTCCACACTGATGCGGGGTCACTGGAAGAGAATTGGTTCCTTTGCTTTCCACAATAATTCTTCTTTGCCACTCTGATCTCTTTTTCCATTGTGTATTTGGCCTGTTTATACAAGACACTGTCCCCATTCCTGTAAGCATCTTCTTTGGCCTGACGGAGCTGTCTGAGTTTTGCAGTGAACCATGGTTTGTCATTGTTGTATGTTAGATAGGTCCTGGTAGGAAGGCACATGTCTTCACAGAAACTGACATAGGATTTTACAGTTTCTGTGAGCTCATCTAGGTCTTTGGCAGCAGTTTCAAAAACACTCCAATCAGTGCATTCGAAGCAAGCTTGTAAATCCCACTCTGCTTCATTAGACCATCTTTTTACAGTCCTTTATACAGGTTTAGCTGATTTCAGTTTCTGCCCGTAGGTCGGTATAAGATGAACCAAGCAGTGATCAGTGAGTCCCAAAGCTGCTCTGGGGATGGAGCGATATGCATTCTTTATTGTGGTGTAACAGTGGTCCAATATATTACTGTCTCTGGTAGGACATGTAACGTGCTGTCTGTATTTTGGCAGTTCATGGGAGAGATTTGTTTTATTAAAGTCCCCGAGAATGATTATAGCAGAGTCTGGGTTTTGTTGTTTTGTTGTGTCTGTGATCTGATCAGCGAGTTTGTGTAAAGCCAGGCTCACATGTGCTTGCGGAGGAATGTAAACACTTACGAGAATGAACGAGCAGAACTCCCGCGGCAAATAGAAAGGCTTACAGTTAATGAAGAGAGCTTCTTTAATACTGTTACTGTAATATCTGTACACCACCTCTCATTGATGTAAAAACATGTAACAGTGGTCCAATATATTGCCATGCGATTTGCCCGCTGATTCTGCGTCACGATCCGCTCTGAGCAGCTGGAAGCCCGGCAGATTTAAAGCGCTGTCCGGTATAGCATCATTCAGCCAGGTTTCTGTAAAACACAGAGCAGCAGAGTTTGGAAAATCTTTATTTGTCCGGAAGAGCAAAAGAAGTTCATCCGTTTTGTTGGGTAGAGAGCGGAGATTCGCCAGATGGATGCTAGGCAGCGCCGTTCGAAATCCACGCTGACGAAGCTTCACGAGTGCGCCGGCACGCTTCCCCCATCTGCGCGTCCTAAAGCGTCTGAACAGCGCCACTGCTCCACCAACTACAATGTTCAGCAAAACGACCGAATAGTCGAAAACTGGTAGAAGATTGTGTGGTGTGTTCTGCCGAATGTTCAGCAGTTCATCCCTGGTAAAACTGATCATGTTTGAGAAACAAAAAACAGGAAAAACTAACAAAAACAGTACAAACACTGGGGAGCCAAGCACAGAGGCTGCCGTATGCAGCACCATCTTGGTTGGCAAAATGTTCAAAATGTTACTGTATTCCAAAATTATAAATCTGTTTTTAAAAATATATATATAGAGATTGGTCAAGGCTTGGGGTTGCAGAAAATTCAAAATGTACATTTGGGGTAATTTGACAAGGAGGGGAGGAACATGGAACAACCCAATATATATATATATATAATAACCCATAACCAACACTGCACTGGATCTGAGGGTAAAAGAGGAATCTTTTCCTTCTGTCAGCATTCTTTCACCGCCACTCTCCAAGAATTTTGATAAGATGGACAGGCCCAATAAAAGAACAGAAAAAAGGCAAAGCCAGATCTCAAGCCTGAGACACTTTGTGAAACAAACAGTAAACAGTAAGTTTAAGTAGGCCAAAGGTATTATTGGAGCTAAGAAGTTACCTCACTGAATTACTGAAACCTTCAAATGTAAAGGTACATTCACACTAGTGAGCAACAGAGCAAAAGGCAACCATTCCTTTTCTATGTAAGCATGCAAGACATAGCCACAATTACAAGGCAATGCTCCATGCAAGTTGAGATTTCCTCAACTTTATGCATATTAAGTATAATGCAGTAAAGTGACAAACCCAAACAAATGCCTCGAATGATTCCTCAGACCAAATGTATGTTGCGCGTGGTACAACATTTTTTCATTCCCCACTCACAACATTAATTCCTATCTGCAATTAGTTCCTATGTACTGCTTGAGTTGAAAAACTCATAACGGTAGTTTTATCTTATTCTGTCATATACGACCTCTCATTAAATGTGTATTGAGACATTATGAAGAAAAATAAAGCTTGGAAGAAAACAGCAGAGATCATTGGTGTCTCTGGAGAGTGTTTGTAGCTAGGACAGTTAGCTTGCATTGCTGATCTGCTAATAGCTAATGAAACCTGGCGAATAACATGTAAACCAAACAACCCATATGGGTTGGTTATATATATATACCGGAAGTATTTGGACAATGACAGAGTTTTTGTGATTTTGCCTTTATACACCACCACATATGGCATTTATCATTTAGGAATTACAGCCATTTTCAACAAAGTACCTCATTTTCAGAGGCTCAAAGGTATTTGGACAAAGTGACATAATTGTAAATATAACCATAATTTTAATACTTGGATGAAAATCCTTTGCAGTTAATGACTGCCTGAAGTCTGGAGCCCATGGACATCACCAAATTTTGAGTTTCCTCCCTGGAGATGCTTTACCAGGCCTTCACTGCAGCCACCTTCAGTTGCTGCTTGTTTGTGGGTCCTTCTGCCTTCAGTCTTGTCTTCAGTAAGTGAAAAGCATGCTCTATTGGGTTGAGATCAGGTGACTGACTTGGCCATTGAAGAATATTCCATTTCTTTGCATTCAAAAAGTCTTGAGTTGCTTTTGCAGTATGTTTAGAGTCATTATCCACCTGCACTGTGAAGCAGCATCCTATCAGTTTTGTATCATTTGGCTGTGAGCAGAGAGTATAGCCCTATACACCTCAGAATTCATCTTGCTACTTCTGTCAGCAGTCACATCATCAATAACCACCAGTGAGCCCGTTCCACTGGCAGCCATACATGCCCATGCCATAACACTGCCTCCACCATATTTGACACATGATGTGGTATACTTTGGATCATGAGCTGTTCCTTTCTTTTGCCATACTTTTCTCTTCCCATCATTCTGATACAAGTTAATCTTGGTTTCATCAGTCCAAAGAATCTCATTCTAGAACATGGGAGGTTTTTTAGATGTTTTCTGGCAAAGTCTAATCTGGCTTTCCTGTTCTTGAATGTTACCAGTGGTTTGCACCTTGTTGTAAACCTTCTGTATTTACATTCATGAAGGCAGATTTTGACAATGATACTCCTACCTTCTCCAGAGTATTCAAGTATAGTAGTAGTCAAGTATTCTTGACTTCTGTTGATGTTGTGAAGGGGTTTTTCTTCACCAAGGAAAGGATTCTGCGATGATCCACTTTAGTTGTCTTCCATGGTCTTCCAGGCCTTTCGATGTTGTTGAGCTCACCAGTGCTTTCTTTCTTTTTAAGAATGTACCAAACTGTTGATTTGGCCACACCTAAGGTTTTTGCTATCTCTCTTATAGATTTATGTTGTTTTTTTCAGCCGAATGATGGCCTCCTTCACTTGCATTGAGAGCTCCTTGGACTTCATATTGGTAGTTCCAGTCAAACAGCTGACAAATGCCAACTCAATACCTTATATCAACTCCAGACCTTTTAACTGCTTCATATGTCTTGAAGTCACGAGGGAATAGTCTGCACCTGGTCAATTAACTTCTTGTAAGTCAGTCAATTGTCCAAATACCTTTGAGCCCCTGAAAATGGAAGTACTTTGCTTAAAATGACTGTAATTCCTAAATGATAAATGCCATATTTTTGTGGATCCTCTTAAAATAAAGCTGAAAGTCTACACTTCGATCACATCTTGATTGTTTTATTTCAAATCCATTGTGGTGGTGTATACAGGCAAAATAACAAAAACTCTGTCATTGTCCAAATACTTCCGGACCTTACTGTGTGTATATAAGTACACTATATGGCCAAAGGTTTGCGGAAGCCTGACCATCAAGCCCATATGCTATTATAATAACCCGTTTGCTACAAGCCCGTTTGCTATTATAATAACCTTCATTTTTTTGGGAAGGCTGTCCATGAGATTTGGGAATTTGCCCATTCAGCCTGTGGGACCTTGCCCATTCAGCCACAAGAGCATTAATAAGGTCAGGCACTGATTGTCGGTCGAGGAGGGCTGGGGCACAGTCGGCATTCCAGTTCATCCCAAAATAGGAAATCGAAACTTCAGTTAGAACTTTGATACAAGTGCACTTACCGAAATGGTTGGAGTTTATTCATTTAGAAATGGGTGGAATTTCTATCAGTTTCTGGTCATGTGGCAGGCCTCTTTTTTTTCTTTTCTTTTTTCTTTTTTTTTTTTTTTTTTTTTACCAACTTGGGGCTGTTCATTGCCAGAATGCTGGAACCTCAGATTGAGAATGCAATATACACTGCCAGGGCCTCTCCATCGCTAAGAGTAAGTAATATCATTTTATCTACCACCCAGACACATCAGATGTATCCTGGTGGCAACCCTGCAGCTCTCCATCACCATCAGCACCACTGACCATAAACTTCACAAAGCTACTGTCAGATTTGCTTAGCCTGGGCGGGGTGTATCGTGACCGCTACTGGCTGTGTAAATCAGTCAAGCACTCCAACACCCAGTCACTCTGACTTCCTGTCTCCAAGGGATATTTGGATAGTTTACAGTCATAAATACTCCATAAATTTCAGTGCTTATAAAATTGTGCTGTTTTAAACAAGTTCGAAACTGACATATTTGCAAGTTTTAAAGCTTAAAGTACTTGTACAGTTACTATTAAAATTCATTGTAAAATACAGTCTGGTCCATAACTATTTGTAACAGTGACACAATTTTTGTAATTTTGCCTCTGTACACCATCACAATGGATTGGAAATGAAGCAATCAAGATGTGATCAAAGTGTAGACTTTCAGATTTAATTCAAGAGGGTAAACAAAAATATTGCATTAACCATTTAGGAATTGCAGCCATTTTTACATAGTCCCTCCATTTTCACAGGCTGGACAAACTAACACAATTATAAATATGAGGATTATTTTTAATATTTTGCAGTCAATGACTGCCTGTAGTCTGGAACTCATGGACATCACCAAATGTGGAGTTTCCTCCCCTGAGATGCTTTGCCAGGCCTTTAATGCAGCTGCCTCAAGTTGCTGCTTGTTTGTGGGCCTTTCTGCCTTCAATTTTGTCTTCAGTAAGTGAAAAGCATGCTCAATTGGGTTAAGGTCATATGAGGAGGGGGTTGATGATTCTGGAAACTGGATGTAAGCTAGGAGGGAGGTGGAGTGTTAGGTGTGGCCTTTTGCTGTATTCAGCTAACAGAACAATATCATTTTCAAGCTCTGTGCATTTGCACTACAAAGTGGGGAAAAAAACATGGATGCCAACATGTTCATCTTTTGTTCGCAACAAGCTAGCCAGCTAACTGTGATGAGTGATGTATATTTTCCTCCTCAAAACAGCAAACAGTATATTCAGTGTTATAGGTTTAACAAGTGAGTATGTCTTTATGTTTATTGATTTAAGGCAAATACTTTTAGATCCAGCATAATTCATTTAAAGGTAAGAGTTGCTGCTTTGTTTATTACTGTTGCTGAGAACAGCCATGTTTATTTGACATCACTTGCTGAAGTTGGAGAAATTTGGAATTGAGGAGACTACTCTGAGTACTCTGAGGGGGTGTTTTCTTCCTCCGTCGTTAGTAATAGCTTTACTTGTGTATACATTAGCATTTAAGTGTATACATTAGCATTAGAGGTGTGCATCCAGACTCTAGAGAGGGTTAGTGGGAGTAAGAGCAGCATAGTTTCTGTAGGGGAAAGTCTGGATGCCTTAGGCAGAGTTAGTGATCCCCCAACTCTGGCATTAGAGCCCTTACAGCAGGGCGATGGGTGATGACTCAAGGGCATAATTGCAAAGCCAAAGCTAATGCTACATTAAGTCATGCATAATGTAGTGCACTGCTTAAATTCATCTGTCCATAACACTTTTTTCATGTTCTTTTGCCCATTTTAATCATTTCCTTTTATTGGCTAGTCAAAGATATGGCTTTTTTAATAAAACTGCCTGGTAGGCCAGCATCCCGGAGTCACCTCTTTACTGATGAAGATGAGACTGGTGTTTTGTGGGTAGCTGCTAGCTGAGAACCTGTGAGGTGTCTGTTTCTCAAAATAGAGACTCTGATTTTTTTAATCCTTCTACAAAGTTGTGGGGCCTCCAACTTCTCTTTCTATGTTGGTTAGAGACAGTTTTTGCTGTTTTATGAAGGGAGTAGTACACACCTTTTTAATATATCTTTAGTTTCTTGGCAATTTCTCACATGGAATAGCCTTCACTTCTCAAAACAGCAATCAACTGATGAGTTTCTGAAGAAAGCTCTTTCTTTCTGACCATTTGAGACCATATTTCAAACCACAAATGCTGATGCTCCAGGTACTCAAGTAGCCCAAAGAAGGTCAGGTTTATTGCTTCCTTAAACAACACAATGATTTTCAGCTGTGCTAACCTAATTGCACAAGGGTTTTCTAATGATGAATTAGACTTTTAACATGATAACTTAAGGTTAGCTAACACAGTGTCCCATTGGATCACCGGAGTGATGGTTGCCGAAAATGGGTCTCTGTATGCCTATATAGAAGTCCATTAAAAATCAGCTGTACATTACAACCTTAACAATGTCTAGATTGTATTTCTGAGCAATCTAATGTTAAAAGTGATTTTCTTTCAAAAACAAGGCAATTTCTGAATGATTACAAACTTAAAGGAACAGTAGTGTAATGTTCACACTTAATTAGTTTTTCCACAAACAAACCATCACACCATCATATAACTTTTTTTTCTCAGTCAAAGGGTATTTATAATAATTCTTGTTGTGGAACATACAGTATGTTTAGATGGATGTAGATGACAAGCTTTAGCACATTAGTACAGAATAGTATGTGTATATGTGTGTGTGTGATCTGGAGAATTTGGAGGCCAAGTCAACACCTTGAACTCTGTGGCATGTTCCTCAAACCATTCCTGAACATTTTTTGCAGTGTGGCAGGGCACATTATCCTGCTGAAAGAGGCCACTGCCATTAGGGAATACTGTTCCCATGAAGGGATGTACTTGGCCTGCAACAAAGTGGCACGTGTCAAAGTAACATCCACATGAATGCCTGGACTCAAGCTTTCCCAGCATCACACTTCCTCCCCCAGCTTGCCTTCTTCCCATAGTGCATCCTGGTACCATCTCTGCCCCAGGTAAGTTATGAACATGCACCCGGCCATCCACATGACGTAAAAGAAAATCTGATTCATCAGACCAGGCCACCATCTTCCATTGCTCCATGGTCCAGTTTTGATGCTCACGTGCCAGTTATAGGTGCTTCCGGCAGTGGACAGGGGACAGCATGGGTACTCTGACTGGTCTTCAGCTACGCAGCCCCATATGCAGCAAGCTGCGATGCACTATGTGTTCTAACACCTTTCTATCATAGCCAGCATTAACCTTTTCAGCAATTTGTGCTACTGTAGCTCTTCTATGGGATCGGATCAGATGGGCTGGCTTTCGCTCCCCATGTAAATCAGTGAGCCTCGGGTGCCCACTGGTTCACCGGTTGTCCTTCCAGTTGTCCTTGGACCACTTTGTTAGGTATTAACTACTGCATACTGGGAACACCCCACTGTACCTTTGACCTTCTCCCTGTTAATAGTCCTCCCTGGGCCAGACTGTTCTCCCTATCAGGCCCTGAGTGGAAAGCCATGGGAGACTACATTCAAGAGGCCTCCTTCTGGTGGGCACAGGTTGGCCAAAGCTGATGACGCAGCCCCAGGCTGGGCTGTTACAATAATGCTGCATTTCAAATAGTTAACAGCTAAGACCAAGGCAGTCATGAACTGGCTGCATCTGACATCTCTCCGCCTAGTGCAACACTTTTTGGGCTTTGCTAATTTCTTCCTGCATTTAATCTGGAATTTTAGCACCATGGCCAGACCACTATGTGAAAAGAAGTTCTGCCTTGTGGGCTTCTTTGTAAAGGCATTCAAGGAGCTCAAGCTCCACCTGTCCAGAAGTCCACAAGGCAGTTTCAGTGGAACTCAGAAACCTAGGAGGCATTCAAGGAGCTCAAGTTCCACCTGTCCATGGCCCCAGTCCTGCAGCTCCCAGAACCCCAGCTCCCCTTTGTGGTAGAGATGGATGCACCTTCTTTTCACATTGCCTCACTCCTGCAGAGCATAATTACAATATTGGGGATCAGGAACTCTTGGGAGTTAAACTGGCCCTAGAGGAATGAAGGATAGACCATAGGAACTTGGCCTACATTCAGCAGGGCAAGTTCTCTCTGCCCCATGCACTGACAAACTCTGACCCTCTGACCCCCCCCCCCCCCCCCCACACACACACACACACACACCGACACACACCCACACACACACACTCACACACACTTCCCCAGGACAAATCCACCCCCCCACCCCACGGACCTGCATCAGTCACCTGTGCAGCATTAGTCTGTGCTCTACCTCATACAGCATTGGACTGTAAACTACCTCTTCTGACTGCTCTGTCACTTTAAACAGTCTGATAAGCTCTTTGCACTATTATCTTTACATTTGCACTGTTTGCACTCTATCTGTTGTGCCTTGTGGATCTATATTTATACTATATTTATATGTACTTATTTGTATTTTTCCATTTTCAATTCTCTGTTTGTGCTGAACTTGTGGCAGAATTGACAATAAAGCAGACTTTGAGTTTGACTCTGAAGTGTCTTATCCCACAACACTCTTTTGTGCTGTCGTTTCGACCAGGCCCAAAGCCCAATGCCCTCTCCCGCCAGTGGATGCCCCCATCTACTGAGCACCAGAAACTATTGTCCCTGAAACATGAATTATGGCTCCAGTTTGTTGGGGGTGGAAAATTCAGTGTACGCTCCAGATTGAGCCAAACCTGAGTGGAGGGCCTCCAGATGGTCCCACCTCTCTTGAGGCCAAATTGCTGTGGTGGGGACATGCCTCACCATTCGTGGCTCATCCAGGGGTCACTCACATCCTGGAATTCCTATGTAGGTGTTTCTGGTTGCCAAGTATGGACAAGGATGTTTAGGCCTATATATCAGCCTGCCAGGTATGTGCTCACAACAAGAAGCCCAGGACAAGACCCGCAGGCCCTTTGCCTATCCCTTTGCATGTGTGGTTCCACCTTTCTAGGCTTTATCACCAGACTGCCTGCATCCCAGGACAACATGTTGATCTTATTTGAGATTGAATGGTTCTCTAAGGCCTGCAAATTCATTGGAATACCCAAGTTCCCATCAGCCAAGGAGACAGCAAGACTACTACTGCAGCATGTAGTCTGGGTCCACTGGTTACCCTTGGATGATGTGGTATTGGACCGAGGCTCGCAGTTTGCCAGCTGGTGTTGGAGGGCCTTTTGCCAGCTGCTAGAGGTACAGGACAATGGGTCTAGTTCTCCGCCAAGGACTTGCCCCACCATATGGAGTCTCGGAAGCTGGCTCCATGCTATATAGGTCCCTTCAAGATTGTTCAGGGAATAAACCTGGTTTCTTATCAGTTGCTCCTCCCGTGCTCTAGGTGCACCAACCCCACATTTAACATGTGCCACCTGAAGCTCATACTTTGCAGCACCCATGCCCCAGATCTGACCCCAGCTCCCTCAGCCCCATGCCTGGTGGACATGTCTTGGACATGCAGTGGGTCCAGGGTAGCACCCAGTACTTTGCTGACTGGGAAGGATATGGTATTGAAGAGAGCTTATGGGTGCCGACACACCACATTCTTGACCCCAAGCTTCAAGCACAACCATACTATGGGGCTGGGAACTTTGGGAGCTGTTCCTCAGTGGGGGGGTTCCTGTAACTGCCCAGCCTGTGGCTGTATCATTGGCTAAGCCGCCTACAGCCACAAGAAGGATAAACAGGACCATTAACAAAATAATCAGGAGCAATGAGCCACATCTGTCCCTCTGGCTACTTAAGAGTATCACGCAGGTTCTCAAGCACTCAGTCTTTATTTCATAGTGCTGACAAAAGGCTTGACCGGTAATTGGTCAAGTGATTTTTTTTTCTTCTTTTTTTTTCTCTCTGTTTGCTCTGCACTTGGGTTCTATCTATTAAGTGCTGGTTGGAAGCTCACTCAGTTTTCTCAGGTCTCCCATACACAGAGAACTTGTTTTGATTCCAGGCCTGGGTGTGTTACCACATTACAACAATAATAATAATAACCTTTATTTAAGGTAAGTCAATTGAGAACCAGTTCTCATTTACAATGACGACCTGGCCAAGAGGCAGCATAAAAAGCAGGTACAACAATAAAGACATTATACAATTACAAATAATACAATTATAAACTTGTTTAACTAAAATTATAATGGCACTGCAGTGATAAAAGAAAAACAATGGCAGTGGCATGCACAGACCTCCATACAGGGGTGGAAGGACCAAAAAGGGCACTAAAAATACTTAGTACTTTAATGTACCTAACCAAAAGTATTTTTACGGTATTTAAATATAATTATTTATTAAATAACTCACCTGTATTTAAAGCAGCACTTGTCTGTCTTGTGTTTTTGAATATTTTAATGACTTCATCATGGTTAATTGGAATGTCAGACTTGAATAAGAGTAGCCATAGGTCAGAGAGCCTCTCTTCATTACATAGATTTCAAAGTCTGGATTTCAGAAATTTTAACTTTGAAAATGACCATTCAACTGTAGATGTGGACATAGGTAATGTGGCATATATTTTGAGAAGGAGAATGGAAAACAGTCTCAATCTCATAGTCTTTTAGGCACTTGAGCATTTCCTGGACATTGCTTTTGGGGATGGAGTAGGATGCATGAAACACTAAGTTCTGTAAGTTTCTGTTCTGTAAGTTCACTAAGTTTCTTCCTCAACCCCACAGAACTTGCTAACTGTTCTCACAAGTTCAAAATCACCAGGATCTACTCCTTTTGACCATCTGGATGCTACTGTGTATGCTATGATGCTATGTTAGACTGTGTAAGCCTTTGACGATAATCCCAGTTGAACTATTATCCTTTCCTTAGAATCGTCTTACTATCTCTTGAGTAATGGTGTCCAAAAAAGGTGTAGTGCACCCTTGTTCAGTAGAACTTCTCCAAATTCTCTGGGTGATGGTCGTCTCCTGTTGACTTCACTTTCTGCCCTCAGTTCCTGAAGCCTTTTTAGCACTCCTTCCACAACTGTGTATGACACTGCCAGATCTACACTGATTTACACTGATGAGCAGCTGATGCAACAACAGTCTCTTGAAACACTGGGGTGGCCACTTCCAAACAAAGCATAAACTCAAAATTTATGCTATGAAACATCAGAGCATCACCTGCAGCTGGATCAGGTGGATTGCTGTTACCAATAAAGATAACATTAGGATAGTTGTTGTTTCTTTCCTTTACTTCCTTTTGTGAAGAACTCACAATTTACAGTCTTTGAATTGAAGTAACATTGTTGTACATCATTGTAGCATTGAATATTTGTATTTAAGTGTATGTGGGTGTGGTCAAACAGTAAACAAAGATAAACAACTTAAAATTAGATTACAAAATTAACACAACTTAGTCCACTTAGATTACTACATCACTTCATGATCAGTACGTTTTACATTATAACTTCAGCAAATCAGAATCCTTCTATATAAATTCTTAAACATTAGGCTTAAGCTCCAAATATCTCAAAATATGCTAACAAACATCTTCAGAACATTTTCGCTTTTTAATAGAAACCAAACAAGTGTATAATCATAGTTAAATAACAACTGCGTCACATTTGGCGTTTAGATGCTGGTTATCCACAGCGATCTCAATAAACCTTAACATGAACTACAAATGATTCAGAAACAACAATAAAATATGCTCACCACGCTGCGATCAGGAAAGAATCAAAATAAAAAGCAATTTAGATGTTATTAGGTCGTTTTAAGTCTTAACAGGATACATGAATCTCGTGCTGTGCATCGTTTTTTTTTTCCTTTCAATGATTCTGAATCATATACGCTCTAAAGCATCGCATTCTTAAAGGGGCAGAACCCAACAATTGCTCTCTGACAATTTTTTCAACAGCTGCATAACTGCAGAAAAGACTTTCTCTAGTACTTTTAAGGCATTTTCTCGACAGGCCCAGCATGTGTCAGTCAGCCATTTTAATTCTCAGGTTTTCTCTCCAGCATATAACAACTTTTGCATTACTATGAATGCAGCATGGTGCTTGCTAGAAGAAGACAGGAAAGTATAGAGCCTCTTTACCAAATTTAAAAAATGCACAAAATGGGGGATTGATTTAGCAGTCTCCATTAACACTAAGTTTAAACAGTGTGCCTGGCAGTGCACATCCAGTGCTTTTTCATTTTGGCTCTGAATTCTAGCCTGCAGCTCCTTGTAACTAGCACTCATGTTCGCTGCACCATCATAGCCTCGACCCCGGATATTTTCAGTTTTCATCCATTTTCTGAAAGAAGGGCCATTACCATTTCATCGAAGTCTTTGCCACTTGTTTATTTCACATGACACACTTCGATGAAGTGCTTTATTTGCATGTACTTGCAACACCTTGACTACACACGCTTCTGGTTTGGGTGAACGCTGGCGTGTCCGTCTGCAATTGCCCTCCGGTATTTTGTTGTGACTTGTTTGTATTTGTCTTTGTAACCATACCACTGGACAGTGCGAATTTGCTCCCTGTATATGAGGATTACATTCTTTTTCCCTGTCCTGCACTGGCCTACCGCGAGCTTTCCGCACCCTGGTTACCCCTAGTGTGTTGCATATAGACCCATGGGTAAGTTTCCACTTTCTTACTGGTTTATTGCTTGTTATTCTCCATTGGGTCTTAAAGGTTTGGGGCATCCTTTACCTGCTTGCTCTTTTTCCTGCCCGATGGTTTTCTAGGTGGTGTAAGGAAATTAGCTGTTTAGGTTAAGCTGATGTATTCTCCACCAATAATGTAAGGAAATTAGCAGATCAGCTCAGAAGGGGAAATTTGTAAACTTAATCTTTTAATAGCTGATCAGCTATTCGTCCAGCGATAAGTTGAAATGAGTGTATTTATTAATTGTGTATGGGATATTACCTCCGTGGCCACTGGAAATATTATCCTAAATATAGTGAAACACTATTTTAAGAATATAATAAGAATATAACAGTAACAAGATCGGCAGTTTAAGGCAATAAATCTGAAGCACAGAGACACAAGTCACTGGCCTTTAAAAATCAGACGAGACTTTATTACTATTCTAAAACAGAGAAACTAATCTAACACAAACACACACACACACACACGTAAACAGGGGTAAAAATGGCTTTGAAAAGAGAGTGAATGAAATTCCGAGTTTCTATCAGTTTCTCAAACCATGACCTGAATGAACCATCAACTTATCAGTTTAATTTAACTCACTTCGTTTAGAAGGGCTTTAAACTTGTATTAAATGCACCAGTTCAGCGAGAATCTGGAGGTACTATACTTGCGTTTGTGTTGCCAGGGAGGTACTATACTCGTTGCGTTGTTGTTTGGAAGGAGTTTCCGGCGATGTTGATTGGTCGACAGTCTGGTTGGCCTTATGTAGCGTCTCGAAAGACCAATGGGGCTGATAAACAGAGTGAGGCGCGAACCCGGCGGAGTCTCATAGGCGGGTTGCAAAACTTTCACGGCGATGCGAAGGCGAGAGTTGGAGGCTTTGCAGGAACCAGTCTGGATGCGGAGTCTCGGAGCAAGCGTGATCTTCTCGTGATGAACTTCTAAAGCTCTTGGTTGATGAGACTTCCTTCAGATGTGGATGGAGACTCTCTTGAGCTATTAGTTGAAGAGATCTCCTTGAAAATGTTGGTAGAGGCTACCAGATGGACTCTTGATGTGTTGGATGAGACTCCAAAGATGTGTTGGACTCTCTCAAAGATGGATTGGATGAGACTCTTGCAAAGATGTGGTGGATGAGACTCAGAGTTTCCTTTGTGTCAGGGGGTTTTAACCCTTTCCAGTTGGACTGACCCCAAAGTGTTTGCTCCAATCAGCAGGATCTTGGGGCAGGGTATAAACTGTATTCTCCTCCTCTGACACTAATTAACATTCTGGTCTCTGAGTTATGTGCTTTGCAAACTTTGCACAATGGTTAAATTAGAACTTTTGTAAGGAACTTGGTACTTCTTTCTTTTCTTTTGGGCTCCTGCAATTGGGGGTGGGGGGGTGACCCATCCCGGTGCGTTGAGCTGACCAGATGAACCAGTTTTTTCCAGCACTGGTGGTCTTGTGCCAGCTGCTCTGCATCCTCCACAGCAACTCCGTATTGTTGGAGGTCCCCCGCGACGACGTCAAGCCACTGGGTGCGGGGCTTGCCTCGTGGTCGTCTCCAGCCTGCAGCCCTCGGGTCAAACTGGAGAATGGCTTTTGTCGGATGGTCAGGTGGGAGACGGAGGACATGACCGAACCAGCGGGTGCGGCGTTGTGCGACCAGGCCAGATGCTCTGGGCTGGCACGTGCGGGCTCTAAGCGCCTCGTTGGAGACTCGCTGGGGCCACCTGATGTTTTCGATGGTTCTGAGAGCCCTGCTATCAAAGCCATCTATTCTTGCAGCCAGAGTCTTGTTTAAGGGCCATGTTTCCGAGCCATATAGCAGGATAGAGAGTACGGCGGAGTTGTAAATCCGGAGCTTCGTCTTGCGTGAGATGGTCTGGTGCCGCCAGAGTGGTTTCCAGAGAGACTGCAGAGCTGATGCTGCCAGGGCTCTTCTGCGGAGAATCTCTGGTTTTAGGTCCCCATTATCTGTCACAGTGGATCCCAGATATACAAAGTTCTTGACGGGCTTTACGATGTTGTCCCCAAGCCGAAGGGGAGGTGGGTCCGGTCCATCACCGACACGCATGAACTTAGTTTTTGTCCAGCTCACATGGAGGCCAAGCTTCTCTGCCTCTTCACTGTATACGCCCAGAGCGTCTCTCAGCTGGCTGTAGGATGTGCTGAGCAGGATGGTGTCATCAGCGTACTCCAGGTCAGTCAGGTGGTAACTGCCAAAGGGCACTCCGGGGACCCGTTCACAAACCTTAGACATCAGATGGTCAATGATGCAGTTGAAGAGATCAGGAGCAGCCACACAGCCCTGGTGGACGCCACTGGAGATGGGAAACCAGTCAGAGTCTCTGCCGTTCACACGGACACAGCTCTGTGCGTTGCTCTAAAGCAGCTTGAGCAGGGCAACAATCTTAGGTGGTGCTCCAAGGGCCTGTAGGATACTCCAGAGTGAAGAGTGGCAGACGCTGTCAAAGGCAGCCTTCAGATCTACGAATGCCACGTATAGATGGTGATCTTTACGGAATTCGTAGGTCTTCTCTATGAGCCGTCGAACGGCGGAGATGTGGTCTATTGTGGAGCGGTTGGGCACGAAGCCAGCCTGCTGGGGACCGCGGCTGCTTCTGATGGCTGGGAGAGCACGTGTGAGCAAGATCCTGGTGAAGAGCTTGCCAGGGATGGATAACAAGGTAATGCCTCTGTGGTTGCCGCAGACTAGCCTGTCGCCCTTACGTTTCCAGAAGGGCAGGATGACTCCTCTGGTCCAGTCACTGGGAAGCCTCTCTGTCTCCCACACCTGGTTAAAGATGTGGGTCAGCCACTCGACAATGCTGTCCCCGCCTGATTTTAGCATCTCGGCGGTTATTGCACAGATGCCGGGGGCTTTCCTGTTGTTCAGTTTTTTCAGAGCGGCTCTGACTTCCATGGGTGTGACAGGATCTGTGCCGCAGGCGTCACTACCGACACGCTGGGGTCTTTGTTTGTCTGGAACCTGCCCTGGAGACCGGCCCGCCAAGGGTGACCCTACCAGGAGTAAGCTCCAGATGGTATCGCTCTCCAGGGTCACTGGAACGCACAAGCCTCCTCGCCACGTCAAGGCCAGACCCATTTGAGGAAGAAGGAACTTGGTAACATGCATGTAATACATTGTACTCAACTTTACGTTATACCAACCCTTAGGAAATTCAATAGCGATCACACATACCAAACATGACATACCTGCTATTACTGATACACTCACAAACACTATGATACCTGTTAAATGATCAAAAGCATCATAATGACCTGGTGGCTATAAGCATGCATACACAGAATGACATTAAAAGAGGCAACAAGTTTTCAAACTGTGGTGCATCATTTTAAAAGTCCTTACAGGAGATGTAAAGTAGCCTTATATAGTCTGTTAAAGCTGGGTTCTGTGGAATGTGTGAAGGGTGGTGAACTTTGTGTTCCTGGGGAGAACAAAGGTCTCATTCCATGAGGGTCCTTGGGTGAGTCTCCCCCCCCCCCCACTTTTCTGTAGTTATCAGTTTTACCATTGTGTTGGATGAGCCATCTGATCTTGGCCAACGGCCTAGATCAGTAAGTTTGACAGAGGTTCCTCTTGGCTGAGAGGGTTCGTCCTCTGGTCAGGGATGTCCTATCAGTTGCCGATTGTTCACAGGACAGTTGAAATCCAGCAATCAGTAAACAAGCGGTAATTAACTTGGGTCTGCAAAGTCTGGGAGCAGAATTCCAAGCTTTATGGCTTCTTTGCTTTCCTTGCCTGTTCGCTTCAGATCCTACAGTGGTCCTGTGGTGTTTAGGCTAACGCGTTTCACAGTATGGTTGTGTAGACAGGGCAGAAAGATGCGCTGTTCCTGGTTGTGTGTTTTTATCGCAATGGTTTATCACTACTCATCTGCAGAGCTTTATCGTTGGAATTCTTCATTGCGCCTGCCAGTTGGAGTTTATAAAACATGTATCGACTTGGGAATTGCTCGTCACTCACACTATGTCCATCGCAGCTCTAAACGCAAACATTGTCCTGTCATTCCCCCCGACACATCGATGATCAAATATTGGCCATCTGGTCTCCTTTTCACAGCTTTCACTCTAGATCAAGTGCTGGAAATGGAGGAGCTAACTTCAACAATCTCAGATCACTGGAATATCTACCAACAAATAATACCGTGTCAGACCCAGTGTGTACTATGGACCACCCTGTTAAATTTGCTCTAATAAATGCTAGGTCTTTGTCCAGTAAATAATTTATTTTTAGTGACTTTTTCACCACTTGTGCTCTGGATTTTTTTTTGTGACGGAGACCTGGCTCAGCCGTGGTGACTCTATGGCCCTAAAGGAACTCACTCCTTCAGACTGCCTGTTTTTTAATACTCCAAGAACTGCAGGTTGTGGAGGTGGAATAGCAACAATTTTCAAGAACTGTTTTGATTGTAGACTTGGCATTAGTAGCCTACCGATGAATTTTCATCCTACCTCTGAATCTTCCTACCTTCTTGCTATGTGCACTGGTTTACAGACCACGTAAATTTAATAAGGACTTCATCCAGGAATTCTCTGACTTTTTGTCCTCTGTGGTGTCATGTGCTGATAGACTTCTGATTATGAGCAATTTTAACATACATATTTGTTGCCAGTTAAAACCCCTGGTAAAAGAGTTTTTCTGTCTCATTGACATTTTTTACCTTGTTCAATCTGTCTCTGGACCTACACATCAGAAGGGTCATACTCTTGATTTGGTGATGTCATTTGGTTTTTCTGTGGCAAACCTCGAAATATGTGTTGTTGCTATTTCCGATCATTGCCCAGTTGTTTTTGAATCTGTGCTGTCATGTCCATTGTTCAAATCTTATCACCCACCGTGTTATTCTAGACGTCTTAATTCCTCTAATGCCAGGTTCTTCAATGATGTCTACATATCTTCCCAACTGCCAAATGTTGTGGCTCTCCGTTTGTGTCAACCCTGACGAAGTGGACTCAGTTGCCCCCTTTTGGTTACAATGACCCAAAGCGATGCATAAAGCTCTGGCTAGGTGGGTCCATTTGTGCCCTTAGACAGGAGTGTAAGCGCGCTGAGCACAAATGGAAGAAAGATAAACTACAGGTATCTTATGAAACTCTTAGGGAGTGTCTTAGGCATTATCAGAGCTCTGTTAAGGAAGCACAGTTCAAATATATGTCAGACTTAACTGCATGAAATGCACCTAAGGTACTTTTTAGTCAAATTAATTTTGTTTTTTTTTTAAGTCCTACCCCTAGTGGCCCTTTAGAGAGTTCTACCGCCCAGTGTGATCAGTTCTTAAATCATTTCATCCAGAAAGTTGAGGACATCAGATCTAACATACCATCTCATAGTTCTGTTGTGTCTATCTCAGTTTCAACTTGTCTTACCTTCACAACGCTTTGACATTATTACAAATATGAAGTCCACAAACTGTCCTACAGATATTTTTAAAGAGGCTTTCCCAGCTTTAAGTCTGGTTGTTACTGCTATTATTAATAGCTCCATAGAAAATGGAGTTGTACCAGCCACTTTTAAACATGCTGTAGTCCAGCCATTGTTAATAAGGCATAAACTCGATCAGTATGAATAATTACAGACCGATCTCCAAGCTATCTTTTATTTCAAGTCTTGGAAAAAGTTGTTTATTCTCAGATCTCTTCATACTTGAGTACTTTCAACATTTTTGATACATTTCAGTCTGGTTTTAGAGAACTCCACAGTACTGAATCTGCTTTATTAAAGGTCACCAATGATATTTAACACTCTCGTGACTCTGGCTCCTGCTGTCTTTTAATCCTGCTTGATCTAAGTGTAGCTTTTGACACAGTAGACCATGAGATCCTTTTAAAAAGACTGAATCATGTCGCTGGGTTTCAGGGATCTCTGTTGAAGTGGTTTGCCTCTTTCTCTCTTAAGGGGAGAACTTTTTCATATAGGGAATTGTTTCTCACCGCATGCACAAATATCTTATGGTGCTCCCCAGGTTTCCATTTTGGGACCTCTTCTGTTTGCTCTATATATGCTTCCCCTTGGCTACATTACCCAGAAACATAACTTATCGTATCATTGTTCTCCTCACGACATGCAGCTTTATTTGCCTGTTAGCACAAGCGACAGCTGTTTTGTGCCAAATCTATCTGAATGTCTCAATGACATTAAATGCTGGATGGACATGAATTTTTTGCAGCTAAATACTGATAAAACTGAAATAATTATCTTTGGTCCACCAGTCTCATTCGCTGTTATTGTTATCAGTGTTATCAGTTAGGTACGCTGTCTTCCAATGTGCATGATTGTGTCAAAAACCTTGGTGTTTTTCTAGATCCTTCGTTGTGTTTTGATAAGCAAATTAGTGCTATTGTCAAAAGCAGCTTCTTTCAGTTGAGATCTATTGTTAAAATCAAGAAGTTGCTATCTAAGCAGGTTCTGGAAACTGTTATTCACCTTTGGGGTTGCCAAAGACTGCTGTAGATCACCTGCAAATGGTGGAAAATGCGGCGGCCAGACTTTTGACTGGCACCAGAAAGCATAAGCACATTACTCCGGTGCTCGATTCTCTTTACTGGCTGCCAGTCAATTTCCAGATTGAGCTTAAAATTTTATTATTTGTTTTTAAAGCTTTGCATGGCCTTGCTCCACAGTATATATGTGATCTCCTTACTCCGTATACTGCCTCAAGATCTCTTCAATCATCAAGTCAATTACTCCTCACAGCCCCATGTTCACGTTCCAAAGCCATAGGTGACCGGGCTTTCACAGTGGCTGCTCCCAGGCTCTGGAATAGTCTCCCTTTTCATATAAGATCATCTTCCTCTATTGCTATGTTCAAATCCTCTTTGAAGACTCACTTTTATTCTTTATCTTTTAATTCAGTATGAGGCTATAGAATTTCCATTTGTCTTCCAGTAATTTGTATTGTTAAATGTTTTGTATATAGATATGTTTTATACTACTTGTACAGCATTTTGTTTTCAACTTCAGTTGTTTTTAAATGTGCTTTATAAATAAACAAACTAAATTAAACTATGTCTTGGACAAACCGCACCACAAAGGACTCACTTGCTCTGAGTGTGGCACATCAGCAGTTTCAACCAAAAGAATTGAAAATATCTTGGCCTCTGTAGGAATCGAGACTATCAAGCTGAAGAAACTGACTGTCTCTCCAACCACACACAGGACAAAGACATCCCTTCCCACCCAACGGACCTAAGATGGCTCCAGCCTGTCTAGGCTAAACGACAGGTCATTAAACATTAA